>NW_024717832.1:0-19610 GCF_018991925.1 Homarus americanus
CATCATGGTGGTGGTCACTGTACAGGTGTGTTGGAGGTCATCATGGTGGTGGTCACTGTACAGGTGTGTTGGAACTCATCATGGTGGTGGTCACTGTACAGGTGTGTTGGAACTCATCATGGTGGTGGTCACTGTATAGGTGTGTTGGAGGTCATCATGGTGGTGGTCACTGTACAGGTGTGTTGGAGGTCATCATGGTGGTGGTCACTGTACAGGTGTGTTGGAACTCATCATGGTGGTGGTCACTGTACAGGTGTGTTGGAGGTCATCATGGTGGTGGTCACTGTACAGGTATGTTGGAACTCATCATGGTGGTTGTGGTGATGGTGGCGTTGGTCACTGTATACAGGCGTAATGCGTGACGTCATTGTGGTGTTGGTTCCGGAGCAGGTGTGAGGTCAATGATATCATCTTGAATACATTACTCTTCTTCAAAGGTTTTCTGCTCCCTGAATACGAGAACTATATAAAATATTTGATTAATGGAAAATAATAATGATGACTGTGGCAGGATGTGTAAATGATAATAATGTTATTAAATATTTTCACCATTCTCTGCGTTTCATCATAGGATCTCTATATAGCCAAAATATAACTACACTATATATTTTAGACAATTTTGTATTTTAATCTTAATTTTGTACGTAATAGTAAATCTTTCTAAAAATCTTCTAACAAAATATTGTGCCTCGTAATAACAAAGAACTTTTTATACATTCCTCAATAAAGAAATAAATTTTATGGACATATAACAAAAGAAATATATTGACTTATACTAAACGTATGCGAAATATATAACCTCCATATTGATTTGGTATTAATAAGTAAAGAAATATCGGCAAAATAGTTGTTTTTAAAAAGTCTGGTGGCTCTAGGAATAGAGTTTTGATGCAGTCGCAGGTTGATTAATGTGAGGCAGGTGATCCACTACATTACCTGTGATGAATGACCCTCCTCCTACCCTCTGATTATCTTCCCTACCAGATATATGCGTGCGTGGATTCATGTAGTGTGAATGATTTTATGTTTGTTTGCCATTAGTTTCTGCTTGGGGTACTATACAACATTGGTTAAGTGACGATGGAAGCATGTATATATATATATTTCTTAAGTGTGAGTGAATGCATGTGTGTATGTATGTTTTTATTAAGTGTTTTCGTGTGTGACTGATAATATACAAGTTCAGTTTTGTCATTGCATGTTATTTTTTTCATATGTAAATTTTTAAGCACGTAAATGTTATTTTAAGTAAATATCAACTTTTATGTTGATATATGTACATTTATAAATTCTCCACTGTATTTACTAGACATGATATCACCGCTAGACATATACACACAGAGCAGTAGCCGTGATATATGAGACATCCTTCGGCTCTCGTTCTATAGCATAAACAAATTGTAGAACTCGACACGATGCTCCGAAATATGTAGATATTTTACGCCTTAAATTATATATTAAAGGTTCTTGAAATTACTCTTTATTACCTGAATATTTAACCAACGAAGTACTGAACTTTTTATTTTTATCTGAAGAGGAAAATAAATCTTGGCAAGTTGTATTTACACGTATCAGTTCCACATGAGGTCCGGAGGTTAAAAATATTCTTCTTGTAAGAGGCCTGACTGACGCTGATTTCATGGAACCTTTGACCAGAGAGGCGACATCACCACAGTCAAGGCACTACGGTTAAAGTAGGAAGATTTACTTCTTAAATCGAACTGGGAATTTTTTTTTCTTAAACTGTAAAAACTGTAGGGTATGAAAAGGGCATTTAAAGCGAAAAGTGGTATATGTACTGTAAAATACCCTTTTTTGGACATGCTAGGATATATTGCTTCACATAATACCCTTCATCGGACTTTACAAGGTATATTAATGTCAAAAATACCCTTTAATTTGCAATTGGTTCGTACTGTACATTATCACCTATGGGATGTTTTCTTTCTGTCTCTAGATATCTTCTATTCATTGTTTACAAAGTGCTTGGAATATAACAGTGTGTTCCGAAACATCACCAACCATAAATATAACTTTAGTTGGCCTAACAGTATATACGTTACCAGATATACCACTTTCATCCCACCAAGGAAATGAAAGAATTATGTTAGTAATTTAATGACTTAACACGTAATAATATTCAATCTTAATGATCATGTTTAACCAAAGTAACTCTACCCTGCAGTCATGGAAAAAAGTAGGCTCCCAGTGAGTCTCCGAATTGACTTACACCCTGACTCGTTTGATGCTGGTGTTCTGTTTTATCTCATTTAGGGTCGATGCTACTTCAGTTTGGGAGGGAGTTAACCCCCCCCCCCCTCAGGGTGTACATCACTGCATGAAGACGAGGGGAGAAAATGAAGTAAGAAGGGTAAGAAAGAAATGTGGGATAAGAGAAGATTTAAAACACTCTCGGTTTCGAATATGCAGAGACAACCAATGGACGCTGGGTTCCGGCTGAGAGGCGCCGAGCCCGCCACCGAATCTGTATTATTTTGTTGTGCTAGTAACCCAAGATGATGCCTCTGCTTCGCTGCTACTTTTGCGTAGAAAAATTATACTTTACGTGACAATGAGTTCATCAGAGTGTGACAGTGTTAGTGAAGGTCGTGAGCGTGGTACAATGAGAAGTTATGACCCATTGTGGAAAACGACTATTGGAAAGTCGAAACATAATGTCCTGAGTTCGGGAGTCCCACAAGTGTAGCACCATGTCATGCTCGGTTGTGTATGGTGATACCACCTATAGTGTTTGTGGTACTGCTTTTCTACAGGATCCATGGTATAACAGAAGACGTGTGAGGACTGTCTTGGCCAAGGTGCGTCACTGGTCGGTGGAGGGGGATAAGCGGCGTACAAACGCTAATGTGAGGAAGATCACTGCCGAGTTATTTTCATAGGTCTTCTCTTCACCTTGATGTACCATTTGCAACCTAAGGGTTGTAAATTTACTTTGTTTATATACCATTTGTAGAGTAAGGGTTTATTGGTAATCATATACCCTTGAAAGGGTTTGCCATTAGGGACACTCAAAAATCCCTTCTCATACCTGTTCATACTTTTTTTTTTACAATGTACCGTAATTCTGCACCGTACCTGAAACTCCGTAATTTCTAACTTCATTTCGTATCTAAAAAAAAAAAGAGTTAAGGAAAGAAGGTCATAGATGAAAAATGTATTTATGTATGTCACTTTAAAGTGATTATTCATGTAACATTTATGTCTGTTCAACTCAGCTAAAATTATTTATCAAATTATCGAGGCTAAATTCTGTATTCTAAGATATATATTTATTTATTTATTTATTTATTATTTTTTTTTGTCGCCGTCAAATGGGTGATAATACTTGGCCTTGTACAGACGATACTGTCAACCCGGCAGCCACCCACCTATATGTATTGCCAGGACAACTTCTTAATAACATAGCAATATTATGTATATTTTATCCTTCTGCAATTTTATACAAGAGAAAAATTATATATTTAATCATTGTAATATGTTTGTTATGGAGTCATTTAGGGGTTTAATAATACCTACTATTTATAGTGTCTGCTCTCATACGTTGCTGATTTAAAGTTAATTCTTACACAACAAAAACAGTTAAATATCATCGATATTCATAAGGAAACTTTCCTATTGTGCCACCAAAGGTCATTGACTAGGAGGACGAGATGTTCGGCAAATAAGATCGTGAGGATAAAAAAAGTGTTTTGTTGCTATGGTCTACAGTCACACTAGGTGGAACGTGGATTGGCATGGCACCAAACAAAAGATCTTAAAGTCGTCAGCAATGAGTTATATATCATTCATTGGTCGTCAGAGATCTTTTGTAGATCCTGACGTTCGAAAAAAGTTCGGAAAATAATACTGTACATTCGAACCGTACCTTACTTGGACAATATATTATACTTAGTGCCAAAATAATTCCGTGCCTAAAAGCCCACTTACCCGCCTTTCATTTATAAACTTCGATCATATCGCTCTTCACTTACCTTAATTTATCTCTATATTCAAAGTCCCTAATGCCCGGGATTTACTTCGTCATCCTCCTCTGGGTGCTTTCTATAGGGAATCGATATCCATTCTATAGTATTGTGACCAAAACTGAACTGCATCATCCAAGTGAGGTCTCACATACACGAGATATAATTTAAGGATAACATCGCTTGTCCTGTTACTAACGCTTCTAAATTTGAACCTTAATACTTTATTAACCTTGTTTCGACCATAACGCAATGCTGACTTGGTGCTAAGTTCTTACTTGACAATACCTTAAATCTTTCTGACAGTCGGATTTCTTTATATCTGTGTTGTTCAGCTGTAGCTGGTGCCACTACTTTTCTATTTTCATTCCCTATCACTAGAACATAACAGTTTTTCACATCAAATTGCATCTGCCATATTTTTCGCTTCATACTAAAAGGCTGTCTTCCTGTAACTTATCGGAGTCCTCATCATATATAATTATACTCCCTATTTTTGTGTCATCAACAAATTTACTTACGTTGCTGTCAACGCCTATATCTATATCACTAACGTATGTACGAGTAAATATAACAGGCCAAGTACTAAACTTTGGGGTACTCCAATAGTGGCGTTATCCCAGTTAGATTTTGTGCCATTAATGATGACTATTTCATTTCCATTAATCCTTTAAAGAATAGTATCGCATTTAGATATTTTATTCTGGTTACCGTCAAACGATTTTATTCCACTGAGACAAACCACTGCCACCCAAAGGGGGTTAAAACTTATCTCAGTTAACCACGTCCTAATCCAGTTTAGAATATCCCCTCCAATACGATGGGGGACCCTGTCAGAGACTTTACTGAAGTCGAGGTAAACCACATCATAATCGTATCCGTCGTCACATGATTCGAAAACAGTTGAAAATTATGATAATAGATTTGTCAGGCAAAACGCCCTCTCGTAAACCCATTCTGAGAGCCATTAATTAACTTGTGGTTCTTAAGGTGATATCGGAAGGAATTTGTAACTATTGTTTCCGATAAATTTCTCACAATTAATGTTAAACTAATTGTACAGTTGTCAGAGGATAGTGATTTTTCTCCTTTCAGAAAATCGGTATTACATTCGCTATCCTCCCGGGTTCTGGTGCTGATCATCTTGTTCTATGAGGCATAAACTGCTCACTCGTGATAACCTGTCTTAATGACTATAAATATTTTAGTTTCTTGTCAACGGGCGGAGAAGCTACTACCTAAGATCACTTGAGATTGACATGTTGACACGCACAGGACATGGTCTGTCTGTTGACGTATTCTACAGAAAAATAAACCAACATGTGATCACACAGCGGACAGCCTTATTCAGCTGTTGCTAACCTGTAGAATAAACCACGAATTCTTTTCCTCGAATTACTGAAACTTCTTAATATAAATAAATCACATTAAATAACAGTAACATCTGATTAATGGAAAGACTGTCACACCTGGCAATGTCTTCCTCTTTGTCGTCTTTATATAACTAGCGACCCTCAGCGACACATAACTTTAGGATGAGTTTTTATATCGTGTTGTGTTTGTGAGGTCGCACTAAATACATAGATAACACATACTAGTCACTGTGTTAGAAGACAGAGGTGATTTTATTCAGCATTAGTATATTTTCAGCTTTCAATGTACTATAAAGGCTGTACAGGTATTGTAATTGTCAACTTCTTCCGTGCTTCTCTGTACACACAAGTACCGTCTACATTGCACAGTACTTTAAGGTCACAAAAAACAAACAAAATTAGTCACAACATATTTTTTGTAGTGCATTTTTCTTGTTCCAGTTTACATAGTTTCTTCCTCTTCTGTGCACCTGGTGGTAAAGAATGAATAAATAAACAACTTCTTTGGTAGGTTTAGTTATGTATTAATGATACATGGAAGTCAAGGTAACTAGAGTCATAAAGAATTTCCTCAACTTGTTCGTCAAAAAAGTGAATTCAATCTTGTCTGGGGTGTTGGTGAGACATCTTAACTCACATCACCGCTACATAAAACTTTATATAACATTTATGTCCGCATCAATATAGTTCAGACAGCTGGTGGCACTTACTAACTCACACCCAGGTAAATAAATCCCCTGACTTACTCGAGGATAGATAATAATCAGTGAGAGTTGACGCCCTGACCTTCCCGGAATGTGATGGTTCGCGCGTGCCTGCAGATTTTACGCACCCTTTTATAAACAGGATTAAAATAAAATACCTTCAATCTTTTTCTCCTGATAGATATCTTAAGTGATTTATCCATGCTCTAGCCTTGGATGGTTCTTCTGTGGGAGGTTATGCAGGTTAGGTCGCGTTCTCTGCGTGTTTGGAAAACCTTCAAAACCCAAGTATTAACGACCGCGGGGGAGCCCTTGCTCCTCCAGGCCCCTTCTAGGTATATTAATCATTATATCGGCCGGTTTGAGGGAGTCAGTAATATATTTAGGTCTTCATAATACCCGGTATGTTTTTTTATCATTTGTTTTCTGACTGTAGTGAGCCAGCTCTTGGAGATAAGTCGTACTTCAGGTTACTGAGCTACGACTACAACTAACTTAAAGATGGATAAATGTAGTCGTCTTGAACATTATAATTATGAAACTTGACTGTTGAAAGAATGTTACTGCGCGATGCATCACATATTATTAGTTTTAACAATAAATTATGAATGAGAAATGTATGATGATTGTGGCGGTCATATTTAAGCTAAAGGATTGTGTGACCACATAAACATGACTTATTCTTTTCATCTAAAATAAACAATTACTTGCATCTACTTCCTGTACAGTCTAAGTGAGGACCACCTGGGTATCCCTCACTAACCAAGTGCCTCGGGACAGATTCTTACATACTGTAAATTCATCTCCAAAAAAGGACACACAAGAAAACGCACACATATACATGCACCAATGCATACACAACAAAACTCCCATACATACATACATGCATACATACTTACATACATACATACATACATACATACATACATACATACATACTGGTTGCCCCTAGTGTAACGAGGGGCAACCTCGTGTAGAAGCTGTCGCCAACACAACAACCACACTCTAAGTTATCGAGCTGTATGATCCCGTGTCAAGAAATAGTCCGAGAAGACCGGACAGCTCGCCAACTGCAATGGCTAATCATTACCCAGGAGCACGATCCGCAAATCGATTAGCATCCAGGTTCCCAATTACTGCTGGGTAGACAGAGGTAAATGGTGTAAAGAAACTTGCCTACGCAGGAGTTCCACCCTGCCCGGGGATCAAACCCGGGTCCGCTCGCTTGCGAGGCAAGCATGCTGACCATTACACCGCATACATACATACATACAAGTACATGCATACATACATACATACATACATACATCGTAATAGGCTTTGTCTGACATAGGCGGTGTTGAGGTAGAGAGCAAAACAAAGGAGATGGTTATGGTCAAGGAAGCAAGTATCAAGAGGCCAGCACGACCCCAGCTAGCCCAACACCTCCTTCATTCTCATTCGCCTAAGAACATTGATCACCCGCTGTGTGTTGTCCACCGCCTCACACCTACCCTCCACGTCTCCCTGGTTCATGTCTACAGTAAGTGTGTAGCTTATTACATTATATATAGGCTAGCGTTCATAATGTTCTTTATTTTATGACTTTCAGCTTCCATCCGCCAACTACTGTAGGGTGATAAATAGTGTGAAGTATCAGGATCAATGGTGGTGGTGTCTGCCAGCCCTGATGATGACTTCCTGCCTCCCGCTAGTATTGTCAGAAGGCTGTATAATATATATGATTATTATCTCTTGAAGTCGGGTTTTTTATTCGTTCTTATATTTTTGTTGGAATAAAATAGACTTTTTCGCAATATACACTACCACTTGTTTGACAATAGTGTCTCAGGAATACGTAAGAAGTGAGCATCCTTGCATTTTTATTTTTTTTAATGTGTATAATTTTTCTCCACTTAAACAGTATAAGGCCGTGAGAGGCGGCACTGAGGTTGGTAACATTATACACACAGTCTTGATAATGTAAACATCCACAGAATTAAGTTTCAAGTATTCACATTGATGTTCTCTCACAACAGTCTGGCTAAATTAGCGCATCTTTGCCTAGACGATCCTCAATTTAATGACGACAATTCAGTTTACGACGGATTTGATAAGACTTACCGGTTCCCGGCGCTATCTGTTAGAGCATTTATGGGTGTGTGTGTCGGGTCGAGTGTTTGTGGCCGTAAGTTCCCCGCAGGTTTCATGGCTTAATCTAATTATATTAGTCTAGATGTTGCCGCATTTGGTTCGTTTTCTTAGGTTGTAAACAATAGCTGACAGGATACAAATCCTTACACAAAAAAAGAAATTCAGTGAGATTAGTAAATTTACTGTAGATTTATTTATTATTTAATGTTCAAAAACTTCAAGGAACAAAAATTCTTCCGAGGAGTGATTTTTTTTTTTGATAGAGCTATTGATTTTGTAGAAGAGACTGACACAAGCATTATGTGAACCCGAGAACAACTTCAGGCTTACACAATTTTTACTTTTATAACACAAATATATCTTCCTTACGTCTGATAATCGGTGGTGTCGAGGATCACGTAGTGTTGTGGTGGAGGTGTTTCAGTACCTCACGGCAGGTAACATTCACCCCTATGTGAGCATCCCCGACGCCTCCAAACTGTCTGGCACCTCACAGTGACACTGATTTACACACGCTAGAGAAATAAACGTCACAATATCTTTATGAGGCGACAGGTTTATTCATTTCCCATTGTTTTTGTGCGGGCGAGGAATCCTGCGGCCATAGTTCACATTGACACTCGCGCGCTACCTCCTGTAATACGATATCCCAGCGTCGTGTCTAATTATAGGCACTTATGACATATTCTCTATTAGACGTCCTATAACTCCTCCGTAATTACCACACCATGCATATACGGCCGGGCAAAACTGAACATTAGTGCTTGCAATGTGCGGCAGATTTAGTAGCCCCATTTGAATTTACCTTCTGCCTTCCCTCGTATTTCTCAGTCTTACCCTCCCCTTTCCATCTACCCCCCACACACACAAGTAAGCTCCCTCTCCTTCCTCCTTTAACACGCCCCTCCCCTACTCCCCACCACTCACCACCACCACCACCACCACCACCACCACCACCACCCCTACTACCCTCACATCCCTGCAATCACTCCCACCCCTCTACCAGCTCACTCCTCCATTTTCTCTGGCCAATTTTGACTGTCTCCTCTTCCTGTGACGTAGCGCCTCTGGGCCACAGCGTTTCAGAGGCAGATTTCAAGGTTACCTGTCTAGATAATTAATGCTCTCTGGATATTTCTTCTTGTATATACAATCGTAACTCAGGAGAACATTTCACAAATATGAGCTGAGTTTAGTGGGGATAATATTAAGTGAGTGAAAATGACCATATTCACATATTGTTTGATACAGTCATCGTGCCATTACCTATATCAAATGTTGAACTTATATAGATACTACAGTGGATTCACCTGAAGAATCTCCCTCCCAACTTATTTCACCTAAAGATTAACTAAACCTAACCTAACCTAACCTAACCTTACCTAACCTCATTCCCCCAAATATCATTACGGTGGTCAATTTTTAGGTGAAATAATCTGGGTGGAGATTCTTCAGGTGAACCACTGGGTACATATGCTATTGGGTCTGGAATCATAATATAAAATCATAAAATAACTTAAGATCTCACATTAAAAATAAACAATACAAAACAAATACACGAGGCAAAGGTAATGGGCACAGGGATTTAAATATAATCATATGAAACATTGCAACTAGAATCATATATAGCAAAGCCCTGAAGAGAATCAATGTATACAGCAAGTCGGACATCATCTGAACTTAACAGGATGATCTGATAACAAGGTATCATTGAAATAAGTTGTTATAGTCGATTGTTAAGGTTTTAGGTATGATAACTGATCTCTTTTAGTGTTCTATCCTGTATCTTTGAGGGAAAAGTTATGAGAGTTGTATATTCCATCAATGAATGGAGTGTGAGGCGGGTAGTATACATGTGTGGTGGCAAGGTTGGCTACCACAGGTCTTCATATTGTTGGTACACTGTACGTTCCTAGTTTGGGAAAATATTTTGGAAACCTATATCCTCATTCTCCAGTATAATCCTTTAAATAATATATAGATATTGTTACGAGTTGGGGATTTAGAATATAGTTATACGTCTACCCAGATCCCAACAGGTAACAACAATAAAAAACAAAGACAATCGGACTATAAAAGGGTAGACAAAGGATGCGAGTTTTCGTTGTATATAATAAAGTACCATAAATCCTTAAACAAAATATTCAGCTTATAAATTACCCTTAACCAAACTTAACCTAAACATTAACAGTATATACATATTAATAAATATAAAACAATCTCGAAGCAAGTGGACGTGGGGAAATTAATACAAGATAACAGTACTTAAGTGAGGAGCTGAGATGGCTGACGAGTAAGGCTGAGTATTGTAGAAGACGGTAGGTAGTCACTGCACGTAGGTTTAGAGGATAGATGATCCTGTGGTCACTTCCCAGAGCCAAGTGCCCTCTCCTCGAATTGGAGCTGACAAAGAAGACTGAGGAGGTGACGCAACCCAGGATATGGAGAAGGGAAACCTCGGAGTGGTAACCAAGACGAGTCATACTCGTGTCTCGTCCCTAGATGGCGTTGCTCGTGGTGCTGGGTAGGTAGATCAGGACAATAGATGGCGTGGTTCGTAGTGCGGGGTGGAGGGGTTCGTAACACCCCCCCTCCAAAGACCTCCGTAGCGCTGGCGCGAAGGAGGTGATCAACTGGTGCGTCTGGAGAGTAGCTGCTGCATTTCCACTGGAGCTCGGGATAAGGAGTCTGCAATCAGGTTATCGACCCCCTTTATGTGCCGGACTTGTAGATTATAGGGCTGGGTGAGGAGAGCCCAGCGGAGGATTCGCTGGTTGGAGGTCTTGTTGGTTTGGATGAACGTCCTTTCATGGTCGAGTAGCTGGTCTGATGTTTTTTCAACTTGGCGGAGTAATATGCCATATGGTGAAGAACAAAAGGGTTGGGTCGGCCAGGAGTAATAGCCCACTCCGACAATTACTCAGCGTCGATTTGCAGATGGAAGGGCGAGGTGTAGCTGGGGGTGGACTACAGGCTTGGAGGCAAGGAAGACTTTGAGGCGGTGGAAAGACTGGTCGCACCTCTGGTTCCAGATGTAAGGGACCGCAGAACTGGTAAGGTCTGTGAGGGGTCTGGCCACGCTGGAGAAGTTACTGCAGAACCGACGGTAGTAGCCGCACATTCCCAGGAAGCGCATGAGTTCCTTCCTCGTCCTTGGAGTGGGAAAGGACAAGATGGCTCTAACGTTTGCGTCCTTGGGTCTCACCATACCATGCCCAACGATGTGTCCCAGGTAAGTCACTGAGGCCCGGCCAAAAGCAGATTTAGCCAGGTTTACAGAATCCAGTCTCTGCAGTCGTGCAAAACAGCATTCCAAACGTTAACTAGATGTTCGTCCCAGCTGTCCGACACCACCACCACAGGTCATCCAGGTAGGCGAACGTCCCACCTAGGTCCTGAATTAGGAAGGATGGGTCTTCTGAATGTGGTGGCTTTATATTAGAAAATAAAACGCCATAACCAACATTGAAAAAGACCAAATGAGTTATAAATGCCGAGATTATTTTGGCCCCATCCAGAAAACCCACTTTGATAATATCCTTCAATAAGTCCACTGCATTGATAAATCTTGGCACAGCCTATGCTGTCTATTATATCTTCAACTGCAAGGGTAGGAGTCTGAGACAGTGACCTGGTTCACTTTACGATAATCGGTACAGAAACGAAAACTGCTATCGGGTTTTGGAATGAGAAGGCAAGGTGAAGCCCAGGGGGAGGTACTAGGCTCAGCTAAGTTATGTTTTAACAAAAAAATCTACCTCCTTTTTCATAATCTCTTTTTTTGTGGATTTAGCCGATATGCTGATTGCCTAATGGGTTGTACATCATCTGAGATTAGCTTAATATCATGTTTAAGTATATTGCAAAACCCTGGGAGGTCTGATGTAACTTTAGGAAATGTTGATAATAACTTAGTGAGATCTTTTGCTTGAGATGAATTCAGAACAGAAAAATACTCATCCAAGTTGTTGAGTATGTGACTGTTAGTAGGTTTTCTTGTAGAGGGAAGTCTAAATTCAATAGGTCCATGTCATCTGTCTCCGGCTCCGGCCCTGACAAACCAATGCAATACAGGCTGACTTATAGCTTCTGGGATGTCTTCTCTGACCGCCCAATGGTAAAGTCATGAGATTAATGAACAAGCTAGAATCTTTCTGCGATCAGGAGTATGACTATGCAGTTGAAAGAGAGATAATATTGTAAGCAACTATATAGGACCAGTAAACTTCTGTTTTAAGGAGGCTCACTGTAAAAGAGCACACTTTGTCACCTGAGAAAAATGATCTTTTAACTAATTTAGGTTGGGACTCTACCATTTTTTCTGGACTTTTAAGTTTGACTGAGCAATGGTTCGGACTTCAGTTAATTTGTCCCGTAAAGTGTCAATGTATTGGGAAACTGTTGCGGACTTAATAGATGGAGTGTCAAACCACTGCTCCTTTACTATTTTAAGGGGTCCCCTAATTTGTCTCCCATATAGTAACTCGAACGGGGAGAAACCCAATGACTCCTGGGGACATTCCCTGATGGCAAAGAGTAATAAGTCTATGCTTTCATCCCATTCCTTTTGGTGTTCTATACAGTATTTTTTTAGCATTGATTTGAAAGTTTGATGGAACCGTTCCAAGCAACCTTGGGATTGTGGGTGGTAAGCCGAAGATGTACAATGGTCCACACTGAGGTCTTTCATCACCTGTTTGAAAAGATTGCTCGTAAAATTGGTGCCCTGATCGGATTAGATCTCTTTAGGAATGCCCACTGAAGTGAAAAGGTGCAAAAGATGTTTGATTACATTTTTTGAAGTGATGCTTTTAAGGGGAAAAGCCTCAGGATAACGTGTACTGGTATCCATAACTGTGAGCAGGAATTGATTTCCTTCTTAGTCTTTGGTAATGGCCCACACAATCCACAACAATCTTTTCAAATGGTGTAGAAAATACTGGGATGGGCTTAATGGGAGCTGCTGGTATACTTTCATTTGGTTTTCCTACCATTTGACAAATATGACAAGATTTTAGGTACTTTGACACATCCTTCCAAGTCCAGGCCAATAATAGTGTTGGAGGAGCTTTTTATATGTTTTCAGGATTCCCAAATGTCCTGAAATACCATCATGGGCAAGGGCAATTAATGCTGGTCTGACTGAGGTGGGAATTACCACTTGATGTATTTCAGACCACGTGTCTAGATGGGCAAGCTCAGGGGGCCTATAAGCCCTCATCAAAACCCCTTCATGATAATAAAAACACGGAAGGGTGTTAAAATCTTTACCCTCAACTGCTGCATGATTAAGTTTAGTCAAAGATGGATCAGATTGTTGGGCTTTAACGAGCTCCTCCTTACTAATGGTCTTATTGTACAGATCTTCTGTGGGTAGGAAGATATTAGAGGTGGTTTTAGACGAAGAGGGCCCATTTCGCACACTCTGTGACCGGGTGACAGCACAAGATGGGAAAAGATGAGGAATAGTTTCTTTAAGGTCAGTGGTGGAGTTGACAGGTAAGGGAGTCGACTGTCTTTATGTTGGAACCACTAGATCTCCTACCAAGTCATTACCCAATAATAAGATGCCGCACACAGGCATTGGATCTTTCCTAATGGCTATTTGCACTTCCCCAGTAATCAAGGGACATTGGAGGTGCACTTTAGCTAAGGGATAGGAGGAATGGGATGAGAGATCTGAAATTAGAACACTCTCATTAGTAAATGCGGTAGATATATCAGGAATGACGTTAAACATGAGGATAGATTGTGCTGCGCCCGTATCACGTAGTATACGAATAGGGAAAGAACGAGACCCCTCTATGATTGAAATTTTTTCCTCATAGGTGAATGAAGAGAAGAGATCCTGATGGGGCCTTTCCACATTGGTGGTTGCTATTGGTTTGAATTTGGGATCCAGGGAACTACTTTTAGAAGTTCGACACTTTGGGTGTTTACAAGACTGGATCGTATGGCCTGGTTTTTTACAGTAAGAACAATAAAACTTGGTTGCATCAGGGGGGGGTAGGTGTGGGACCTTTCGACCTACCACTCACGTCCCCAAGGTTATCATCAGAGGAGGACCTAACATGCCGGAAAGTACCACGTTCCCTCCGGCACAGTGACTCCACCAGCAAGGCATATGCATCAGCCAGCTCAGCCGCACGTCCTAAATTAACCTCTCCACGCTCCTCCACATGCTTCAAGATGTGAAATGGTATCTTGCTCTTCCACTCCTCCAGGACTACCAAGTTTAACAAATCCTGAAATGTGGAGGTCTCTGTAGCCTCTAACCACTTCTTGAAAAACCTAAGCTTTTCTTGAGCAAACTCAACAAAGGTGTGTGAAAATGTTTTGGTTAGTTTACGAAACTTCTGCCGATATCTATCTGGCGTGATAGCATAAGAGGTGAGGATATTCTTTTTTACGTTATCATAGTCATCAGTCTGGTCTAAGCAGTTATAAACTCTACGAGCCTTACCATATAATTTAGGAACTAACACTGACACCCACTGGTCCTTTGGCCACTCATTCTTCCCGGCTATTTTCTCAAAAGTCCTAAATGACCCGTCCATATCGGATTCATCAAACCCGGGAACAAGGGAAGAAGCAGTAGCAGGGTTAAAAGCAGCTAGTTTCTCTCTTAATGCCACTTCCTTTGATCTAAACTCCGATGTTAAGGTGACTTCTATCTCTCTTACCTGTAGTTCTTTCAGTCTAACCTCCTGCTCCAACTTGGCCCGTTCCATCATTTCCTCATGCTCCAACTTGGCCTGTTCCGACCTTCCCTCATGCTCCAACTTGTGCTCCAACTTGGCCTGTTCCGACTCCTGCTCCAACTCGAGTTCTTTCATTTTGATTTGGAACTCGAACCTGGCTCGTTCCAGTTCTAAGGCGTCTATTCGTTGTGTTTCTTGTTGAGGGCTAGCCAGACCTGAAGCAACTTCTGAGTGAGGAGGGGTGGTGGATAGTGGTTGAAGTTTCTTGGACATGGGCGTTAATCTGTCAACAGCGGATTCTTTTAAAACTTCATGTTGAACCAGCACTTCAATCACATGATTTTTAACATTTCCTTAGTCAGTTGCTGTGAAAATGGGATATTATAATAGTTGGCTATTTCTTTCCATTCTTTCTTCAGGATATTAACACGTAATTTAGCTACGGAAGGATTTTCAATAAAATCCTGGAGATCAAAACCTGAGGTGGCCATTGTTAAGAAAAATAGGATAAATTAACTAATGGTCCAAAGATAAGATAAGTGGATAACCCTAGAAAATATCACGGCAGTGGATAAAGAAAGTCCCGAAAACTAAGTTATACCTAGGAAATTACACTTATGATTATTGTTCTTCTGAGAAGATCCTTAGATAAGGATAAGAGACTTGAAAGAGGTAGGGTATTACGGCATTAATATAAAGATCCGGATTAACAACCCTGATAAATGGTATGATTGACCTGAATGAGATAATGAGAAGAACAATAATTGAGGCTTTATAATTATGGGGTCCTGGTAGAGCGGGCGTCCCAAGATATCACTTCACCGTAAACTAGTGACTATGGAACAGCCTACTCTGGAGTGAGGGTACGGCATTAAACAGATCCGGATTCTTCCTACACTCGATAAGACTTACTACACAACTGCCACGTGTAATAACAGGTAAGCCTTATGACACTTGGAACCTAATATCCTACGTCTGTCACTCTTACTGTACGATAATACCAATATATGCAAACACATATGAAGGAAACTTTAAACCACCGTAAAGCAATTGTGAACAGAAGTGACTGGGAGGAATAATTAACACTGAGTAACAAGGAGGAAGGAATATGGTACTTAAGGTCGTGTCCTGTCACGGTCGCCATTTGTTACGAGTTGGGGATTTAGAATATAGTTATACGTCTACCCAGATCCCAACAGGTAACAACAATAAAAAAACAAAGACAATCGGACTATAAAAGGGTAGACAAAGGATGCGAGTTTTCGTTGTATATAATAGAGTACCATAAATCCTTAACAAAATATTCAGCTTATAAATTACCCTTAACCAAACTTAACCTAAACATTAACAGTATATACATATTAATAAACATAAAACAATCTCGAAGCAAGTGGACGTGGGGAAATTAATACAAGAGATACTAGTACTTAAGTGAGGAGCTGAGATGGCTGACGAGTAAGGCTGAGTATTGTAGAAGACGGTAGGTAGTCACTGCACGTACGTAGGTTTAGAGGATAGATGATCCTGTGGTCACTTCCCAGAGCCAAGTGCTCTCTCCTCGAATTGGAGGTGACGCAACAACCAGGATAGGGAGAAGGGAAACCTCGGAGTGGTAACTAAGACGAGTCATACTCGTGTCTCGTCCCTAGATGGCGTTGCTCGTGGTGCTGGGTAGGTAGATCAGGACAATAGATGGCGTGCTTCGTAGTGCTGGGTGGAGGGTTCGTAACACTATATACGACACAGATAGCACTACAGATAAAATTAAGAGACGCATGTAAGGAAGCAAACAATAAAAAATGGAATGATATTATAATGGCGGCTGACATGACTAAAGACACAAAAACATTTTGGACTTCCATAAACAAGATGAGGGGGCACAACAAGCAAAAAACACCATACATTAAAGACCAAAATGGAACAAAATTGCACGAGGAAAATGAACAAGAGTCAGCATTCAAAAGGGAATGGGTAAAAGTTTTTAAAATATCAGATGAGGAAAATGAAGATTTTGATAGTGAACACGAAGAAAGGATAGAAGAAGAAATGGGAAGACAAATACATAGAATCACCCCAAGGCAATATATAGACTATAACTTATTACCTAATAATCAAATAATAACCATGGGAGAAATGATGCACTGTCTGAGGAAATTTAAGGAAAAAGCCCTGGGCTCACAGGTATTACACGAAATATGATCATGAATCTACCTGAAAACATTTTAAATACACTATTAAACATTTATAACGCATGCTTAATAACTGGTTACTTTCCAGACAAACTAAAATATGCTAAAATGATATTTATTCCTAAAGAGGGTAAGGACAATAAGGAAATATTAAACTACAGGCCAATATCTTTATTAGAAATTACCGGGAAACTATTGGAAAAATATTAAATTCAAGACTTATAGCCTTTTAACACAACATGGGAAAACTAACAACAGACAACATGGATTTATGCCCAATAGAAATACCCTAACTGCAATAGCTATAATAACGGAAATAATTGCAATAGAAAAAGCAAGGGTAACCAGATCAATATAATTTTAAGGATGTTTCTAAGGCTTTTGATAAAGTTGGGCATTTAGGCTTGAAATATAAAATATTAAACTGGGACTTAACGAATACATGCTAAGAATATTGTGTAACTATTTAGATGATAGGAGCACAAATTCAAATTGGAAACTTTTTAGGAACTATGTTTAATCTTGAGAGTGGAGTACCTCAAGGAGGATGCCTTTCTCCAACACTATATACAATTTATACTTCAGACACACCTCAACCTACCCCTTTAGTGAATATGTAATGTTTGCTGATGATATTACTCAAATAGTATCATACCCAGGAAAATCAACTCAATTTATGGCACTCTACACGGTAAGAGCGATAAAAACATAAATGATTTTGAGAAAAATGGAAAATCAGGACAAATAAGAACAAATTCAAGATAATACCAATAGCCAAGATTAAAACAAGTCCAGTAATAGTCGACCAGGAACTATACCCATACGACACTGAAGGTAGGATGCTTGGATTAAAACTAACAAAAGAGGATATATAACATACTTAAAAGATAAAGAACGACAGGCAAGAATAAGATTATCAAAAATAAAAACGCTTTAAGAACCTTAGCATTAATAACAAAAGAAAGATTTATATTGCCCTTGTCAAATCAATTATGGACTACCCACCCATCCCATTGAACACCCTTAGTAAAACGTGCATTAAAAGGTTACAAACAGTACAAAATATAGCCCTCAGATTTATATATAACATAAAATATACAGACCACATCAATAATGAACAGCTACACAAGAGAGCAAACCTCTTAGCAATCAATGTAGATATACACAACAAAGCTGTAAATATTTGGAAAAAAGTGACTGAACTTAACACAGAAACATATCAAAACTGGAAAAATAATATAGACAGGAAGAAGTAATTGAACCACCTCCTGCCTCAATATACACATTTCTACATAAAACATTACTAGAGGAATAAAGATGAGAAGTGACCAACCAGCTCCACTAAGAACCTGGCATACAGTGTACCTTTAGACTAACACAACTAACACTTAACTAACACCAAAAAAAAAAATGTGACTACCCTCCCAGTTACACAAGGACCTGGGCGGGCTCACTAACTCCAACAATAACAAAAATAATAATAATAAGCAGCATTATATAAATAAACCAATATTAATACAAAGGTCTGACGACCCAAAGGAGCAGAACAAAGACAAAACACCAATAAGAAAGATGAAGCGATCTGGTTGAGCCCAGATTCTTTCTACTCCTACTGTATTTCAGTTTCACCACCTTTTCTTCAATTCCTAATAATCTTCTTTCACCTCTTAACTAATGACTTCGTATCGTATCGTACTATCTAGCCTAAACTGTTTAGCCTGACGTAGAGTTTTTTAATAAATCTGGTGATATGGAACCACACACAACCCCCCTTAACCTGGGATAATGCAATCAAATGGATAATTGCTAACTATTCTCAGAAATAATGCAATCAAATGGTTAGTTGCTAACCGGGGGCTGCGCCCCCGGACCCCCTGTGTTAGATACTGTATTTGGTCATGATGAATTGTTTATTAGACTATAAGAAATCCTCTTCCTTCTTGTATTGGCAAAGGGAGTTTGCTTTAACTTAGGTATGCTAGCCTAAGTAAAAATAGATGCCCCTTCCTTATTGGTGTTGTCGATGGCACAGCACAGCACAGCACCGTGCCTATGACGAAATCAACTTCATTAAACTCAACTCATACTTCAAATGCACCAAGAGAACTTGCACACCCGAATGGGAGACCGTCAAAGTCAATCGGAGGTCGATTTAATAGCATACTACAGAAACTTGCACAATCCGTCAAAGGGTCGATCATACTACAGATTCAAAATTTAATATACTACAGAAACTTGCACACCCGATGGGAGACCGTCAAAGTCAATCGGGGGTCGATTTAATAGCATACTACAGAAACTTGCACACCCGAATGGGAGACCGTCAAAGTCAATCGGGGTCGATTTAATAGCATACTACAGAAACTTGCACACGAATGGGAGACCGTCAAAGTCAATCGGGGATCGATTTGATAGCATACCACAGAAACTTGCACGAATGGGAGACCGTCAAAGTCAATCGGGGTCGATTTAATAGCATACTACAGAAACTTGCACACCCGAATGGGAGACCGTCAAAGTCAATCGG
>NW_024717833.1:0-37656 GCF_018991925.1 Homarus americanus
CAAACTTTTAATAAATATAAAACGGTGGTTCTAAGCTTTTCAGATTAATGGTAATAAGTATATGTTTAATTTCCAGTATTTGTCTTTAGCAATTAATTTTACTGACTGCAATCTCTTCTTTGCCAGAGACAGGATGGCATATATGAGCAGCCATGTTTGTAACACACTTAAGATATTATAACAGCATTCATAATATATTACGTTAAATTGTAATGATATAATACTACATGTTCATAGGTTATTAGTCATGTTTTAAGTTACTTAGGAGTTAATGGTAATACGTCTGTGGTTCATTACGCCGCTCAGAAAAAATTACACCACAGTTCCTTAACATAGTTTATAAGGATTATTACGATGTATGGTGTCAAAAATTAACATGAAATTTTTCAGGGGATTACTTAAGCTCCTACACTAAAACCTGCCGACCTAACCTAACCTTTTTTACCCACCTCCACCTACTTACCTAACCTGACATAATCTAACCAAACCTGACATAATCTAACCTAACCTGACATTATCTAACCTAACCTGATATAATCTAACCTAACCTGACATAATCTAACCTAACCTGACGTAATCTAACCTAACCTGACGTAATCTTACCTAACCTGACATAATCTAACCCAACCTGACATAATCTAACCTAACCTGACATAATCTAACCTAACCTGACATAATTTAACCTAACCTGACATAACATAACCTAACCTGACATAATCTAACCTAACCTGACGTAATCTAACCTTACCTGACATAATCGAACCTAACCTGACATAATCGAACCTAACCTCCCCGTCTGACATAAGCTAACCTAATCAAACCTAACTTTCCCACCTACCGACCGTAACCTATCTACTTATTACCTACCTAACCTAACTTAACTTAATCCAACCTGACGTAATCTAACCCAACCTATTGAAACTTAACTTAACCACCTACCTCATCTAACACCACTTTGTAATCTCTTTGCACTACCGCTCACAGGATGAGTATGGGGGGCACAATAAACTAGCCTCTAACTGGCAAAATTAACAAAACTAACCTAACTTAACCCAACCTGACTTTACCTAACCTGATCTGATCTATCCAACTTAAACACATTAGAATATATAATAAAGCCGCTAGGTTAATTTAGGCTAAATATGGTTGATTCATATTTCGTTTTGACAGAAATTCCCGGCAAAATAACGTATCTATATTGAGAACCACCGCCATGTTGGTTCCACGTTAACAAGACACGGATACACTACAGAATAACCCGCGTTCGTTTAACCTCAATTACTACAGTTTTCTTTATAATCTTACTTCACAATCTTCACTACATCTCACTTCACAATCTTCACTACATCTCACTTCACAATCTTCACTACATCTCACTTCACAATCTTCACTACATCTCACTCCACAATCTTCACTACATCTCACTTCACAATCTTCACTACATCTCACTTCACAATCTTCACTACATCTCACTTCACAATCTTCACTACATCTCACTTCACAATCTTTACCACATCTTACTTCACAATCTTCACTACATCTCCCTTCACAATCTTCACTATATCTCACTTCACAATCTTTACCACATCTTACTTCACAATCTTCACTATATCTCACTTCACAATCTTTACCACATCTTACTTCACAATCTTCACTACATCTCCCTTCACAATCTTCACTACATCACACTTCACAATCTTCACTACATCTCACTTTACAATTTTCACATCTCACTTCACAATTTTTACATCTCACTTCACAATCTTCACTACATCTCACTTCACAATCTTCACTACATCTCACTTCACAATCTTCACTACATCTCACTTCACAATCTTCACTACATCTCACTTCACAATCTTCACTACATCTCACTTCACAATCTTCACTACATCTCACTTCACAATCTTCACTACATCTCACTTCACAATCTTCACTA
This sequence comes from Homarus americanus, assembly GCF_018991925.1. Lineage (NCBI taxonomy): Eukaryota > Metazoa > Arthropoda > Malacostraca > Decapoda > Nephropidae > Homarus > Homarus americanus. The sequence goes on from NW_024717833.1 coordinate 1,940, forward strand.
CATCTCACTTCACAATCTTCATTACATCTCACTTCACAATCTTCACTACATCTCACTTCACAATTTTCACTACATCTCACTTCACAATCTTCACTACATCTCACTTCACAATCTTCACTACATCTCACTTCACAATCTTCACGACATCTCACTTCATAATCTTCACTACATCTCACTTCACAATCTTCACTACATCTCAATTCACAATCTTCACTACATCTCACTTCACAATCTTCACTACATCTCACTTCACAATCTTCACTACATCCCACTTCACAATCTTCACTACATCTCACTTCACAATCTTCACTACATCTCACTTCACAATCTTCACTACATCTCACTTCACAATCTTCACCACATCTCACTTCACAATCTTCACTACATCTCACTTCACAATCTTCACCACATCTCACTTCACAGTCTTCACTACATCTCACTTCACAATCTTCACTACATCTCACTCCACAATCTTCACCACATCTCACTTCACAATCTTCACTACATCTCACTTCACAATCTTCACATCATCTCACTTCACAATCTTCACTACATCTCACTTTACAATCTTCACCACATCTCGCTTCACAATCTTCACTACATCTCACTTCACAATCTTCACTACATCTCACTTCACAATCTTCCCCACATCTCACTTCACAATCTTCACTACATCTCACTTCACAATCTTCACTACATCTCACTTAACAATCTTCACCACATCTCACTTCACAATCTTCACTACATCTCACTTCACAATCTTCACTACACCTCACTTCACAATCTTCACTATATCTCACTTCACAATCTTCACTAACACCATCCTTCATCACTACATATAACAACATCCATCATCACTACTTATAACACCATCCATCATCATCACTACATATAACACTATCCATCATCACTACATATAACACGATCCATCATCACTACATATAACACCATCCACCATCACTACATATAGAACCATCCATCACGACATATAACACCATCCAACATCACTACATATAACACCAACCATCATCACTACATATAACATCATCCATCATCACTACATATAACTCCATCCATCATCACTACATAAGACACCATCCAGCATCACTACATATAACACCACCCATCATCACTACATATAACATCATGCATCATCAGTACATATAACACCATCCATCAACACTACATATAAAACCAACCTATCATCACTACATATAATATCATCCATCATCACTACATATAACACCATCCAACATCACTACAAATAACACCACCCATCATCACTACATATTACATCATCCATCACTACATATAACTCTATCCATCATCACTACATATAACACCATCCAGCATCACTACATATAACACCAACCATCATCACTACATATAACATCATGCATCATCACTACATATAACACCATCCATCATCACTACATATAAAACCATCCTATCATCACTACATATAACATCATGCATCATCACTACATATAACACCATCCATCACTACATATAGAACCATCCTATCATCACTACATATAATATCATCCATCATCACTACATATAACACCATCCAACATCACTACATATAACACCACCCATCATCACTACATATAACATCATCCATCATCACTACATATAACTCTATCCATCATCACTACATATAACACCATCCAGCATCACTACATATAACACCAACCATCATCACTACATATATCATCATGCATCATCACTATATATAACACCATCCATCATCACTACATATATTACCCTCCTATCATCACTACATATAACACCATCCATCATTACTACATATAACGCCATCCTTCATCACTACATATAACACCATCCATCATCACTACATATTATAACACCATCCATCATCTCTACAAACACCAGTCCTCAATACTATAGTGATAAACAGAGCTTCATTTTGTTGTCAATTTCTTTAAATTCCAACCTTATTAAACCGTAATTCTTTCTGTATGGTCAAATTTTGATTTGACCTCAGTGAGAGAGCTGTTAGTGTCAGTACATCACAATGGTGTTCCAACGCACTGTATCGAAGGTGTCTGAGGTGGAGGTGAAGGCTTGCAAGGATTTCGTTGTAGACTTCGACACCAGCTTTGTGGTGGTTGCAACAAACATCTACCCTGGTGTGGCCCCTAAGCAGATTCGACCATTGCTTGAGGAATGTGGACAGATCGACCTATTTGTGATGCCCGCAAAAGACAACAAAAATGAACACTATGGCTTCGCATACATCCGATACTTTGACGAAGCCTCCTGTGATAAGGCTGTTGGACGATTGGATGGTGACAGCATTGGCCGCAGCCGAAAATCAACTAACAAACTGGAAGTTAACTACTACAGTGCCCATGGTACCTTGAACAACCTTGACCGCCAAGCTGCTGAGTTCATTGTTCTATCCAATGTTGCCGACCAACAACCCGCCTCTATCCTTAAGAAGACCAACGTACGCACTACCGTTGCCAAGTCAGTTACCTTCAATTATGACAATTTGGGCGACATCAGGGAGCGCGAAACTTCCACAGCTACTTACACTCTGTCTGTACCTCCCAACCAATGAATCTAACTCAACTGCTGCCATCGAATAAGAAAATGTCACCAATAGTTGTACCTCTGGGAACCTGGAGGGAGGCACCAACCCCTGATGAAGGCTCAGTAATATCTACCATGTTATTTAAACACTTATAACACATATAACATCATCCATCATCACTACATATAACACCATCCATCATCACTACATATAACACCATCTATCATCACTACATATAACATCATCCATCATCACTACAGATCGGTAGAGTAGTTTTCGAGATTCTCGTGCGGACACACAAGCAAACACACACACACACACACAAACAGACATACTTCTTTGTTTTATATCGATAGAAGATAGATCATCACTACATATAACACCGCCCATCATCACTACATATAACATCATCCATCATCACTACATATAACACCACCCATCATCACTACATATAACATCATCCATCATCACTACATATAACATCATCCATCATCACTACATATAACACCATCCATCATCACTACATATAACACCATCCATCATCACTACATATAACACCATCCATCATCACTACATATAACATCATCCATCATCACTACATATAACACCATCCATCATCACTACATATAACATCATCCATCATCACTACATATAACACCATCCATCATCACTACATATAACACCATCCATCATCACTACAGATCGGTATAGTAGTTTCCGAGATTCTCGTGCGGACACACAAACACACACACAAACAAAAATACATACTTCTTTGTTTTATATATATAGATACAAGAAACAAAAATCTTTAATTATTTATTAATTGTAAGTTTTAAGGTTTTCCTGGAACCATTGGCAGGAAATAAGGACACTTGAACCTTGAAAACTTACTGTCGTCATAATTATTTATAATAAACCTGTCGATGTTTATTTCCGGGTTAAAGTAAAAGCAAGGTTTTGTCTGGACTATTATCATATAGACAGTTGCTGGTTGACGATACTGAAGGCCTATACAGGTGTGTGGTGCTTGTGCTTGGTGATGCTTCGTTTATGAGAGATAATCCCAGGAGTGAACTTTGTTCTGAAAGGACAAACAAAAAAAGTCATTAGTTATCGTTGTCTCGGAAGTGTTTATATGTCGGTCACTCTTGTGTTGTCGATGTGTCCACCCCACAGAGTTATTGCGTGAAGTGACACATTAGACTTCAATTAAAGATCCTCTCCTCTCCATATGGAAGCTGTTCACACCTCTTGACAGTATTTGGTCTGACATTTAGTTATAAAGGTCGTTTTTTGTCTAGTTCATCTTCCTATGAAAATTAACAATTCATATCACGTTTTAGAGTTGTATGTTCTTCAAGCCAATTAACACAGTACAGGTAACACCAGAGTCAGGCAGGTACAGTGTTAAGCGTCGTGGTCTACTGCTGTCTTACTGAGTAACGATGATGAAGTAAAGTGGGAAATGACTTTGCCATGAGAGAGGAGAGGAAAGAGAGAAGGAAAGAATAGAAACGGGAAGTAAAGTAGTAGGGAGTAATAGCAGGTGGGCTGTCCACCTAGCTGAGTCGAGGTGATTGGTTGGGGTGGTGGCCATACACAGCACGCTCCTGCTCGCTCAAGGGAGGCTGGGGTGGGGGGAGCTAAGCTAGTTAGGCATTCAGTACTGTATTGTGTGTTAATTTATGTAAGTTAAATGGTGGTGTTATTTTTTCATGTATTGTATAAAGTGAGTCTCTTTTTTATATAATAACTCACCTGAAGTGTCGCCCCAGGAAAAGGTAACAGAGACCTTAATGACACAGGTAGATTGTCACTCCCCTCGCCGCCCAGCGTATCCCACCTGAAGATTAACCATCCCGGCGATACCTGGGGGGGGGGGGCTTAAGTATAATATATACTCTTATATAATAATGTTGATGCTATAATACACTGGCAGTCATAGTACAGTACATGTGTTGCCTTTATTGAGTTGAGTTTTGTATTTTTAGAAAAAGAGAGAGAAATCTGAGCAACATAATATGGAGAGAGAGAGAGAGAGAGAGAGAGTGTATTACATTGCCACACCTGATTCCTTCCTGGTGTATATTTTTACCACCTCTGGTACAACTGTGTCTCTTGCCGATCTATTTTGCACTGTCGCTTCCTGCCTTTCATCTTCCACCTTTCATCTTCTCCTTCATCTTCTTCTCCCCATCGTCTTTCTCCTCCATCTTACCCCTTCATCTTCCCTCCCTTCTTCCTCCCTTCCATCTCCCCCATTCATTTCTTCCCCCTTCATCTTCCTTTCCCCTTTATTTTACCCCTCCATCTTCCCTCCTTTTACCTTCCTCCTTCGGTCTTCTCCTTTCTTTTCCACCAATCTCCTTACCTTCCACTGCTGTCTTAGTCCATTACTGTTTTAAGAAATTTAGTTTTTTCAAGGATTTCGATATTTCATTCACTTACAATTCTTTTTTGTTTTAATTTCATTTTCTCACTCCTGATTCAAGTGATTCAAGAGATGCAGATAATTTGAAATATCCAGCCCTTATAATGTCTTTAGTGCCTCTTAAACTTGGGTAAATATTATTCCATTAAGTTTATAAACAAATACACGACTCAGACACGTTGGTATTATAATCACAAAGCAAAGATATCGAGAAGTTGTGACGCTTCATCTGTACAACCAGTTGAGAATAAACTTTCCTTCTCTAAAAGTTACAAGAAATGAGGGAGAGTTTCTCGCCAGGGGGCGTAGCGCTGTGAGAGAAGAATTAAATAAGCCTGATTAGCTAAGAAGACGACCAGGGGTAAGAAATGGTCCGTCTTGAGGATGTGGTTCAGGAGGTGAGGTGAAGATATAAACCTCGAAGACGTCATAAAACACAGAGATGACACTATTTCTAACCTTCCCAAGTCTCTGGTGGGTGGCAGGTGATCACCAACATGAAATACACCAACATGAAATACACCAACATGAAATACACCAACATGAAATGCGCCAAAATGAAATAGAAGATGCCAAGTGAGGTTGATTATGACTCAGACAGTAACCATAGCAGGACCTAAAAACAGCCAAGACTGTTCTAAAATGAGAACTTAAATTATAATTTCTGCCCAAGAGTGCGAGTGAGTGAACTTTAATTTCCATTATAGTACAGTATAAAACTTTAATGAGTTTATCTTCAACGTGATCTTAAATTTTAGTGGGTGAATTTTTTCATTGGATAATTAAGTCTTTGAGAATAACATTTTAAGGCGGCCATTTAGTGTCATCATGCTGTAAGATGTAGATACGCTCCAAAAAGTATGTTTACGATTTTGTGTTAGACGATATGACACAACAGACAAAGGATTTTGACGACCCTACCGAGACAACAGGAGTCACAGTGTTCATTTTGAAATTCATCGGTCTCCTCCATAAAGGCACTTTTGGAGTGTTTGTTTACAACTCCTAGTGGTTAATGTGATGCAGCAGTGTACAGCTCATAGTCCATAAGGTGTTTCTTAGGCCAGACCCTTGAGAGTACAGTGGGTGGTTACACTACTCACCTGCCTTACACTCTCCCTGATGCTTTTGTTAGATGTTGAAACAGGAACTGTGGATCAACCTGTACAGCTTCTCCTTTTACTTTCACACAAACAATAGATTTAACATGTTGCCTAAGTATTTTGATGAAACAATAAGCACAAATGTGTTATCGTCATGATCCGCCTTATGTGATTATATTGCCAGTTGATGTGGGCCCGACCTTGTTTTGACACACTGACTGGCCTCGTTTAATTTATTCTCACTTAACATACTTTTTTCGTACCTGAACTCCTCGACCGAACGCTCTTAAAGTTTGTAGAGAAGTTGAAACGGGTCTTATTGATATTCGTGTAGGCAGATTGATAGAGGTCCCAGCAATAAGAGAGTACAGCCGGGTCCTGCTGGAGACACTGAACACATTTCAGTTATTACATCTGGAAATACACGATCACTCACCAAAGAAAACGAAGACAATTTTACCAACTAATATGGTCGAGGTTCTGTAGATATGGGCCACAGCTCACGTACGGTCGCTATCTGATCTTCTCGACCAGTGTAACAAGAAAGATCTTTACAAACACTATAATATGTAGTCAACGTGCAGTGACTCAGTAATAACTTATTGCTCCTTTGATTCAAGTGTTCGACAACAAGCCGAATATGTTCCCTCTGTTCCTTTGACTATCTTGTGTGTACGATCTTGTGGACTGGGGCGTGATCACGATCAATGGTTGTCCCACTCACTCACTCACTAGGTTTCCTGCCATCTCTTACCCATGAAATTAGATTAAATCTGCCCTGTCGTATCCTCTTTACCTATCCTATCCCCCCTTGTCTCTATTAACCTTAATATATCATCACTCTCTCTCCCCTACTCTCCTTCCCTGCTTCCTCTACCACTATCTCCACCTCCTCTTTCCTTCCCCTTCCACAATTATTATATCCTCATATCTATGTCTGTCATTCTCTTTATCTGTTCCTACTTCTTTCACTATATCTCTCTATCCCCTCAGCCTAAATCACAATGGCTACAAGAACGAGAGCTTGTGTTGGTAAAAGAGGAATTTTTGAACACCATGACAAATGTATATTTTTTGATGTGTGGCGTGATTAGTGTAGAAGAGGAGATTGTCACACCCTTCTACCCAGTTTTGTTAGTCTCTTATGCCCCACCCTGCCAGTCCTCATACCCTACCCTTCTAGTTCCTCATACCCTACCCTGTTAGTCCCTCATACCCTACCCTGTTAATCCCTCATACCCTACCATTCCAGTCCCTCATATTCCACCCTACCAGATCCTCATACCTCACCCTTCCAGCCTGTCTTTGTGTCCCAACCAAATTAAGTTCTGTAAAAATCTACCTGATGTCTTTCGCCTTCCCTTACCATCATCTCCCAATTGGTTGTCTTGTAAATAGTAGATCGATGCCCTGGAGTCTCTGGTAGTTTCAATAAGTCTGGAGCCCAACTCATTAAGGAACTTCAGGGTGCTGTCATGCTGGGGAGGGAGGGAGAGGGAGCTGCATTATGCTGTCATGCAGGGGAGGGAGGGAGAGGGAGCTGCATTATGCTGTCATGCTGGGGAGGGAGGGAGAGGGAGCTGCATAATGTTGTCATGCTGGGGAGGGAGGGAGAGGGAGCTGCATTATACTGTCATGCTGAGGAGGGAGTTAGGGAGAGGGAGCTGCATTATGCTGTCATGCTGGGGAGGGAGGGAGGGAGAGGGAGCTGCATTATGCTGTCATGCTGGGGAGAGAAGGAGAGGGAGCTGCATTATGCTGTCATGCTGGGGAGAGAGGGAGAGGGAGCTGCATTATGCTGTCATGCTGGGGAGGATGGAGGGAGCTGCGTGCTGTCATGCTGGGAGAGAGGGAGAGGGAGCTGCATTATGCTCTCATGTTGGGGGGAGGGAGGGGAGAGGGATGCTGCATTATGCTGTCATGAGGGAGAGGGAGCTGCATTATGCTGTCAAGGGAGAGGGAGCTGCATTATGCTGTCATGCTGGGGAGGGAGGGAGAGGGAGCTGCATTATGCTGTCATGCTGGCGAGGGAGGGAGAGGGAGCTGCATTATGATGTCATGCTGGGAAGGGAGGGAGAGGAAGCTGCATTATGCTGTCATGCTCGGGAAGGAGGGAGAGGGAACTGCATTATGCTGTCAAGCTGGGGATGGAGGGAGAGGGAGCTGCATTATGCTGTCATGCTGGGGAGAGAGGGAGAGGGAGCTGCATTATGCTGTCATGCTGGGAGGGATGGAGAGGGAGCTGCAATGCTGCATGCTGGGGAGGGAGGGAGAGGGAGCTGCATTATGCTGTCATGCTGGGGAGAGGAGGGGAGGGAGAGGGAGCTGCATTATGCTGTCATGCTGGGAAGGTAGGGAGAGGGAGCTGCATTATGCTGTCATGCTGGGGAGGGAGGGAGAGGGAGCTGCATTATGTTGACATGCTGGGGAGGGAGGGAGAGGGAGCTGCATAATGTTGTCATGCTGGGTAGGGAGTGAGAGGGAGCTGCATTATCCTGTCATGCTGGGGAGAGAGGGAGAGGGAGTTGCATTATGTTGTCATGCTGGGGAGGGAGGTAGAGGGAGCTGCATTATGCTGTCATGTCGGGGAGGGAGGGAGAGGAGGTCGCATTATGCTGCATGCTGCATTAATATGATGCAGCATAACTCCAGCAGTCTCACTACAGCTTTGTATGTTTACTGTATGTTTACAGTCGAATGAAAACCTGAGAGACTACTCAATATAAGTCCTTTCATTATCATTGTCACGGACACGGACACAAGAATTCAATGGATCTAAGTAACGAAAATAAGGAATAATTTAAGTTGTTGTCAAAGACTTTCATATGATTATTGTTTATAACTGAAGGTCTTGGAACTATTTTATCACAACAAAGAAATATAATGCAGTAAAACATGGACAGTGACGAAGTACAATAAAGAACAAACACAAACTGTGACATAGAGAACATCCAAGATACAGGAAGACAAACAATAGTAAAATGACAAGGACAGTCATGAGGACACTGAAGGTGAAACTAACAAAAGATACCTGGAGGAGTTGTTATAAATATTGATTTATGTTTTTAACTTTTTGTACTTTTTTGAAGATTTTGTTTTCTCCATAATACAAAAATATCGGTTAATATTCGTTTTTATTCCAATAGGTATTTGGCATTTTTTTACCATTATCACTAGGATTATTTTCAGGTTAGGTCAGGTGAGGTCAGGTAAGGTAGGTTAAAGAATACCAAAATAAAAAAAAAAAAAAATATCTACCAATTGGGGAAATTGGGATGAAAATTTTTTTTACCCAATTTTCTCCAAGAGGTGTAAGATGATCTTGCAGCTTCATACAAATTCACTAAACAACAATAATAATCCAAGAGTTAGTAAGGCATCACCTGGTCATGTTAAGCCCACCTGGTGAAGATAAACATGTTGGTAATGTTTGTATCGTGACTGAACCACCTCACACGGCAGCCCTGAGGCTTTAGGCCACTGACTTAAGTGCTTACATTATACAAAATAACGCTCTGTAATGGCCGATGATGCTGTTTTGGTTGTCTAATTGTAGTTTCCAACACGGTAATTACAGCAGGTATCTTTTTATTATCCTGCCATTAAAATAATTAAGTGAATTTATAGACTTACGTAACATCATGAAAGTATAAACCGATGAATTAAAATTAAATAATTATCTTATAAAACAACTAATCTATTTAATTTTCCTTTGAGAGTTAAAGGGATAAAATACACACTAACTGGAGTCTAACTAACCTGGTGTGACTCCTCTCCGCCCCACCCAACACATAATCATCCACTCCAGGTAACCTTACACCGCCTAATGGAGCCAAACCTAATAGAATCACACCGAACTTATCCAAATAAACTTTTCAGTGGGTAACCTTGACTCTACCACACCTTGGCTTTAGACGCTAGTATAAGTCTGGCTGGAGGGACCGTAGTCATTATAAGGGAAGCTTTTTAATAATAGCCATTACCTGCCTCCCGTTAACACTAATGAAATGTTCCTAAAATTAAACAAACTACAATTAAATCCAAATCCTTTTGAATATTTACATAATTTACTGGAGTGTTTCATTATGTTAGTGTGGGGGGCGTTTGTTGTGGCCGGGACTCCTCTTCAGATAATATAAATACAGATAATGTTGTTTTAATAAGTAATCTCTTAATGAAAATGTAGAGAAAATTGGTCAACAAATCTTAACAGTTATCCTGATTTCTTAAAGAACAATAGAGGAATAAGAAGAGGAGGAGGAGGGAAAGAAAAGAAAGCATAAAGAAAACAATATAACAAAGATGAACAACAGAGAAAAAATGAAGAGTAAGATGAAAGAAACTTAGACTGATCAAAAAGACGTATAACAATCTGATTAAAACTAATCACTATATTAGATCAGATCAGATCAGATCAAGGTTAGGTTAGTTTTGGTTAGATAAGGTCAGGTTAGGCTAGGCTAGGCTAGGCTAGGCTAGGCTAGACTTGTTTTACACAAGGTTAGGTTAGGTTAGGTTAGGTCAGGTTAGACTAGGCTAGCCTAGGCCAAGGTGGGTGGAGCTTTGCTGACGTCAGCAGGCAGACTTCCTCGCCTACCTCTCACCTCTTATAAACAGAACATTTTATGGTTCTATATACTGTACTTTGTTATCTCAGTATCTCACATAGAAAATAATACTAATAGAGAGTTTAATCTTGCATATAACTTTAGCTAAGGACACCAGTCAGTGTGGTGGGTGATACACAGAAGGAAAGGTTAAAAGAAAAACAATGTATTTCAGTTATAGTCTTGTATTTAAATAACTGCAGCTTAAGATAGGGTAATGATGACTATATATACAGTTGCCTACAGGAGTTCTTTTCCTCCCTGTTTGTCCATTATACTAATAATGTAGACATGAGGTGACAGGAGTTATGACTTCATATGATAAGTGTTACAGCCACTGACAACAGATTATCAGATTATGGGTGGTGGGGGGGGGGGGCAGTTAGAGCAGGTGATCACAGGTGCTGCCTTTGCCTCCAGGTGTGAGTGATGTGACAGGAATTATGACCTCACAAGACAAGTGTTACCTTCACTGACACTTGTTTCATCAAAAGATTAAACACGTAGACGTTTACAGTCATCCATAGACTCACATTTATGGTACAACAGTTGCAGAAGTGCATGCAACACACCTGGTTCCACATTGAGCTGAGAATCCAACGATGCAGTGTACTGATAGATGGGAAACGAAATTGACTTCTATCAGGCAAGTAGTGATAAGCTTTCGGGCTTAAGCTGCGAAAGGTCAGTACTCGACTGATATCCTCCTCAGACCAGTATATTACAGGGACACCAGTTGAGAACAAAATCACTTGGGAAGAGAAAAAAACTACTAAAAACATCATTAGTCGCAGCAGTAGCCTTGATAAAAGTATTTTCTCTTTGGTCTTGCAAATAAATCCTCTCCTTCTCCCATCCTTTTTTTTTTCTCAGTGAGAGGAACATCTCTCTCCCTCCTTACATCATCCAGTTCACGTTGTAAATCCACAGTGATCAGAACTGGTCTCTCTTCCTCTGACTTGTCTGCTACTATTAATGTTCCTATGTCCAATAGGGCACACAGAGAGAAGAGAGAGAGAGAGAGAGAGAGAGAGAGAGAGAGAGAGAGAGAGAGAGAGAGAGAGAGAGAGAGAGAGAGAGAGAGAGAGAGAGAGAGAATTGTAACTATGTACAATTGCCTACAGGATAACCTTTCCTCCCTGTTGTGCTCATTATATTAATAATGTAGACATTAGGTGAGGTTCTTAGATTAGACTTTTTGTGCAAGAGATAGGAAACGTAGGACTTAGGTGTGTTCTCCTGTGGCTGGGATAGGGCATAAGAACATAAGAACATAAGAATGGAGGAAACTGCAGCGGGCCTATTGGCCCATACTGGGCAGTCCCGTTTACACCCAACCCCTATTGCTCATATGAGCATCGAACCTATGTTTGAAGCAATTCAGCCTATTCGAGTTAATGATGATATTTGGTAACTTGTTCCATTCATCCACTACTCTGTTTCCAAACCAGTGTTTACCTATTTCACGCCTAAATCTAAATTTGTCTAATTCAAAACCATTGTTACGAGTTCGCTCCTGGTTGGATAATTTGAGTACCTTTGTAATGTCCCCTTTGTTTAGCCCTGTCTTCCACTTATACACCTCTATCAGGTCGCCCCTCGCTCTACGTCTCTCGAGGGAGTGCAAATTAAGATGCTTTAACCTGTCTCTATACTCAAGGTTCCTAATGCCCGGGATTAGTCTTGTCATTCTCCTCTGAATTCTTTCCAAGGATTCTATATCCATTCTGTAATACGGTGACCAGAACTGAACTGCGTAATCCAGGTGAGGTCTCACAAGAGCAAGATACAGTTTTAGGATGACCTCGCTAGTCTTGTAACTAACACTCCTTTGTATGAACCCAAGTACTTTATTAGCCGTGTTACGAGCAAAAACACATTGTTTACTTGGCTTAAGGTTCCTACTTATCATTACTCCTAAATCTCTCTCGCAGTCGGATTTCTCTATGGCATCGTTGTTCATCTGGTATCTGGTTTTCCTGTTTACATCTCCTATACTGAGTACTTTACATTTGTCGACGTTGAATTTCATCTGCCATTTTTCAGACCATTCGAAAAATTTGTTTAGATCTTCCTGTAGTTTTGCCGAGTCCTCGTCAGATTTGATAACACGCCCTATTTTAGTGTCATCAGCAAATTTACTTATGTTGCTGTCTATGCCGATATCTATGTCGTTTATGTATATAATAGAAATAGAAGGTAGAATATCCAAGTACTGAGCTCTTGGGGAACTCCACTTGTGACGTTGTCTAATGGGACTTAGTGTCATAATGCTCACTGCTGTTTCCTGTCCTGTAACCACGCCTCTAATCCATTTAAGGATGTCACCTTGGATGATGCTATGAGCTTCTACCTTTCTAATTAGTCTTTCGTGGGGGACTCTGTTGAAGGCTTTGCTAAAGTCGAGATATACCACATCATAATTGTGCCCCTCGTCCACCGATTCGAAAACTGATGAAAAGAATGTTAATAGATTAGTTAGACAAGAACGTCCGCTTGTGAAGCCATGCTGGGAATCATTGATCAATCGGTGCTTCTCCAGGTGATTTCGAATAGAGTTTGAAATGATTGTTTCCAGTAATTTGCCTACTATTGATGTTAGACTGATTGTAGTTAGAGGATAGTGATCTATCCTCTTCTGGTAAATCACCGTATTACGCTATCCTCCAGGATTCTGGTACTACACCTGTTTTAAGGACATGTTAAACAACTTTGCTAAGGGCATACTAAGCTCTTCCTTACATTCCTTTAATACTCTGGCAAATATCTCATCGGGACCAGGTGACTTATTAGGCTTTAGTTTGTCTATTTGCTTACTAACATCGTTACTAGTCACTACTATCTCACTTAATTTGTTTTCTTCACTATCTCTGAATAGAGTCGGTGCCTCGGGTATCATGTTTAGATTTTCGGTGGTGAAAACTGTTGAAAAATATTTATTCAAATTATTGCTCATTTCTCCGTCGTTATCAGTGAGCTCGCCGGAGTCTGACCGTATTGGTCCAATCTTTTCTCGTGTTTTAGTTTGATACATTTGGTAGAATCCTTTGGGGTTTGTCTTCGCCTCCCTTGCTATCCTTACCTCATTATTCCTCTTTGCTTTCCTTATCTCGGTTTTAACTCTACTCGCCAATACCCTATAATAGTCCCGGAGGTGAATTTCGCCACGATTTATCCTTCTACCTATAGCCTTCCTTTGGCCAATGATGTTCTATAAAAATAATTATTTATCCATTTAGGGTCATTGTTGTCTGATCTGAGTTTTTTGTATGGTATGTTCTGCCTTTGTGCATTAAGTAACTCACTATTTAAATTATCGTGGAACTCGGCAATCTCAGATCTCGTTATCAGGTCGGTGTCATCTGTCAGGTTCACGGCCAAGCGCGACACCCCCTCTCTCAGCTGCCTCTTTAAACTGTCAAAGTTTGCCCTTCTGAAATCTGGTACTTTAGTGGAATTTTCCTTACGTCTGCCCTGAAAATCTAACTGGAATCGAATTTCTTTGTGATCGCTGTTTGCAAGTTCGTTCCCTACCTCGACATTGCTAATGAGGTTTTCTCTGTTCGTCAGAACTAAATCCAGTATATTATTACCCCGTGTGGGTTCGGTTATATGTTGACTTAGGAAACAGTCCTGGATCGTCTCGAGAAAATCCTCTGATTCTGAGTTACCCGTAAGGACAGTCCAATCTATTTGGCCAAGGTTAAAGTCGCCTACTATACAGACTTTTGTAATGAGTGATTGTCAGACCAAACCTTACAGCCCAGAATTATGTCACATATAACAGCAAGTACACCACAGACCTCGTGGTACCACCGCATTCCAGGTTGACACACCTCAGGTCGACCCTAGGGACTTGACCTGGCCCGCTAATGACGTGAGCCGGTGACCTACAACCGCACCTAGCCAAGACACCTGGCCAGGACCACACCTGCACACAATTATCCAGATCAAACCAGTTTAGTGTTAATTGTTAGAGGTCAGAAGCCGGCTGGGCCGACCCCATATAAAGGCCCTACAGTCCCGTCCACGGGCATTACCATTCCTATTCCATTATCTTTATCATTATCATTCTGGTCAGACTGATTCTCATTCTGGACCCTGTCATCTCTCTCCCGTTCGGGTCGTCACTCGGTTCACTAAGGAGAGTCACGCACGTCCCCTCCCCAGGTCGGGAGGGAGACCTCCCGACCAGACGGCATCGCCAGCTAAGCAGACTCTCCCTGTGATGAAGGCAGCCCAGCCAGCACTCACTGGGCCTACGCCAGGGTACACGTGAGTCTTGTCAGAACGTCCTAGGGTGAGTTACCTACTGTGGGAAGTGTATTCATTCAGGTGTGTCCGAGAGTCAGTTAACGTAAAGCATAATGTGTTAGTACCCCGATATAATAGTGATATTAATGTGTCCATGTCATTGAGTGAAGTAATAAATAATTGTATCAAGAGGTGTTTAACAAGTTGTCCCTTTAAGAAGTAATATATGTGTATTGACATACGAGATAAGATAAGCGTAGTGACGCTGTGCAAATAACATCCAGGCCACGCTACCAAGTTTCCTATCTTTACATTCCTACTCTCTCTACTCCTTCCTATATTTATATTCTTCTTCTCATTGTGTTTACCCTCATTACACTTTGTTGTGTATGGAAGCCCTGCGCATTTCATCCCAGATAAGTCGCTCATTGACGCTATCAAGATTGGGGGTCTATATATTACCCCTGTGATTAATTTTTCCCGACCGTCGCTTAATTCTATCCAAATTGTTTCTGTATTCCTCTCAGTTTTTATTTCCTTATTTATTTCACACTTCAGATTATCCCTAACATAGATTGCTACTCCGCCTCCTTTCCTGGTCTGCCTATCGGTATGGAACAGTTTGTAACCCGCAATTTGGTATTCGACTGGTAATTCACGTGTGTCTAGGTTGATCCATGTTTCAGTGAATGCAATTATATCGATTTCTTCGGTACATACCAAGGCCTTAATATCATCCATTTTGTTTCTCATACTTCTACTGTTCGCGTAGTATACATTTAAGTTAGTCGTGTTCTGAGTCCTTCCCTTACCGCGTTTAGTTTTAAACTCCCTGTCTAATTTAGTTTTGTCATCATTCCTAACACTATTTCCCTGTAATCTTTCGCCTTGTTTACCCGCTCCCACTGCAGTCTCCTCCACCCCCGTGCTCCTATGTTCTCTTAGCAGTTTAAAGACTTCTATATCTTTTGAACTGCCCCCTCTAGAGCCCCAGCCAGGGTTGCTACTCCATCCCTAGACAGGTGCACCCCATCCCTAGCATAAAGGTCCCTTCTGCCATAGAAGTTGTCCCAGTTGTCAATGAATGGGACTGATATTGACTTGCAATATCTGTCAAGACGGTCGTTAACACCAACTGCCCTTGACAACCATTCACTGCCAACTCTCCTTCTAGGCAGGACACCGCATATGATAGGGATCCCTCCCTTAGTCCTAATACGATCTATGGCTGCCTTGAACTTATCAAGAAGTTCCTCGCTCCTACACCGGCCAATATCATTGCCTCCTGCACTGAGGCAGATAATGGGTTTGTTCCCATTACCAGACAAGATATTGTCCATCCTGTCAATTATATCCCCCACCCCAGCCCCTGGCAAACACACCCTCATCCTATTTTTGTTTTTACCACAAAAGGCCCTGTCCATGTACCTTACCTGTGAGTCACCAACAATTAAAGTTTTATACCTTCCTTGTCATCCCTGCCCCTGACTGTACTAACGTCCAATTCGTCTATCAAGGGACTGAACGGGTTGGTACACTTAGCTGTTGTTGTCGTTGTTGTCGTATCCTTTGAGTGCTTCTTGACCACCAGCTTGGTCCTCCCACTACTCACTGAGAGGATAGATAGAGTCTTGTCAGGGGAAGTACCAATCCGGTAGTGTGTCTTAGAGTAGGAGGCAACGACATAGGAAAGGTTAGGAGTGAGGAACTTTTCAGCAGGTATAGGGAGGCATTAGGGAAGATTAGTGATAGGGTAGGGAACCCAATAGTATGTGGTGTCTCGTCTAGAAGAGGAGTTGGCGGTGAAAGGCTGTCCAAGGCAATTGCTATAAATTGCCGACTGGAATAAAAAAAACATTGTGTAAGCAATGGTTGGGCGTTCATTGATAACTGGCGACGATTCTACGGCAACGACTACCTGTACAGTCGTGACGGGGTACACTTGTCTGGAGCGTGAAATTGTCACTCCGAAGGGGAAGTTTCGCCAGTAGATAGAGGGGAGTATAATTGGTTACTCAGAACAAGGGGTAAAACAGGACCAGGGAAGGGTAGGTTTAAATGTGTACTATACAAACAGTAGGAGCATTAGAAATAAAATAGACTTGCTGAGAGCGGTTGTATGTACTGAGAATGTAGACGTCATAGTAGCCACCTAAACCTGGATGAATCTGGCGAGCAAGAACTTTTTATCTGAGTAACACAAAGAAGGGTACAACCTTTTTCACAAGGACAGGGAAGGTAGGAAGGGGGGAGGAGTTGCACTCTTCGTCAGAGATACATTAAAATGGTGCATTAATAATACAATAAAGGGTGAAATAGGAACTGAGTCTGTATGGGTAGAAATGGCAGAAAGAAGCGAAAACTAATTATGGGAGTGATTTACCGGCCCCCAAGTCTTGGGAAAGAAGCAACTCAGCCCATATGGCAGGAAATGAGTAGGGCAGCAATATACAACAACCTATGCATTATGGGGATTTCAACTTCAGAAATATTGACTGGGACAACATTGTAGGTGACTATGAATCTGAAGACTTCCTAGACGCAGTACAGGACAATTTTTTGAATCAACTAATTACAGAACCTACTAGAGGTGACAATATATTAGACCTAGTATGAACAAATAAAGAAAATATTATCAGAGATATCACAATAGGGGAAGAACTTGGGAACAGTGATCACAGAGAAATCAGGTTTACCCTAAATTTGGAAAGGAAAAATAATGAAAATATGGTCAGAGTCCCAGACTTTCCATGGGCGGATTATGAGGGGTTAAGAAGGTACCTAGGCTTAGTTTAGAGTGTGTTGTATACACAATGTCCCGAGAAAGCAGTCATGATTATAAGAACCAATTTCGTCTTTCACTGCTTTTGAAGGCTATTGACTTAAGGGGAGGGGGGGGGTGAGAGGCGTGGCCTAGAATGGCGGACAGGTGTAACGCTTGTCATTAATTAATAAAGAGCTTGTAAGCTGGTAAGATTAATTCGTCGAGGAATACTTCTCCTTTGTGAGTCAGCTTATTCACAACTTGATAACTCGGTTAAGCGAGATGTTTCCAGAAGTTGCTAACCATGTTAACAAGTTTAGCTAAGACGGTGACTATCGTGAAAGACTTTGGCTCCTCCTCGATAAAAAAAGTCAACTTGTTATCTCAGCGTTCATGTAGAGAGGGGAATCATTAGTTTAGGCACAGCCGGTGTTTCGCATAGTGTATGTGTCTTAATATTGGCATAGTTTATGTGAGTATATGTTTGTTAGCATAGCATGTGTGTCTCAGTGTTGACATGCCGAGTATATCTCAGTTTTGGCATAGCGTGTGTAGTGCATTCCAGAGGCAGGCGAAGATTTACACCCTCAACTGACTGGGTTTCGTGTGTATTCCACTACAACAACGAGCATTGCCCAGCGTGCTTGTTCAGTTTACCTTCATCGCTCTTTAATACGTGGGAACAACACAAGAGGCGGTTTTCTGTACAGTCTTACAACACCAGTGACGATCAATCCTGTGTCGTCCAGGGCAGAGTTGGATCCTGACATCAATTATACAGACATTCCACTCCACCAATTCTATTTATCTCATTCCACTCTTAGGTAAGGTGGATCAAAGGGTATAGAAATCTAGAAGGGTGAAATAACATTGGTGGAAAGCTAGAGTGGAAACCGACAGGAAAATACCTCCCCCTCCCCACAAAAATATTTAACACACGGGTAGAAAAATCAACACACATTGTATATATCCTGACTTTACACATGTAGTATACCAAGTGAATCTATAACACCCACGGAGATTCACAACACTTCAAACTAAACTATCTTACAAAGCCTAACGTGTCCTTAATTAGATCAGGTTGGGTATAGTGATTCTATTTCCGGGAGTTTATTGTCGCTACATGAAACAAACACGGCGGCGAGTCCTACAGCTACACACTGTAATGGTCGGCGGAGCAAAGGACGAGACAGCGACGCGTACTCATTGGTGGAGCTTTAATAACAACATCATGTGGTAACTAGGAGATGTGTGTGTGTTGTGAGGTAGTGAAGGACCACAACATCTCACGTTTTGTGTTACACGTCAAAGACTGAACAATGTGAAGCAGCGGCCCTCCCCCCACACCACGCTGCCTGTAGTAACACCACCGTTAATAAAGGACAAAACGGTACAATATGGAGGTGGGGGGTGGCGTGTGGACAAGGCACGAGAGAGCGGCCTTGTTATATGATGGTCACCAGACACGGCCAACACCAGGTGGCGGGTGTAGCTCTTCCTGCTGAATAAAAACCAAGAGCGAGTTTGACGACGCTACACGAACACCGTCCTCAAGGGGGACATCTTGGACTCGAGTGTGAGAGATAGAGACTCCCAAACAATCAAACACGTCTGGTTAATTCCTTCACTTTTATATAAGAACACATTCGTCTTCAACTAAACACGATTTCTTTTCAACTTCTCCTAAAAAAATTCCTCTTCGACTCCAAGGCTGAAATTCGAGTCCCACTTGAAACGAATAAAATAAAATATATGTGAAGAGAAAATGTAAATAGTGTGTTTGACTGTGTGAGGCTGATGGAAGCAACACTAATTATGCTGTATAATGGGTTGTGTTCAGTAAGGTCAGAGTGATTAGTGGCGCGCGCCATCACCACTTCCCGCCTCCTATACACGCCCCTACACCCACCACGCCTCCCTCTTGCCCAACTCAACACGCCCACTTAGCTACCCCTACACGCCCCTTACCCTCCCCCCACCATACACCACGCCCCTTGCTGCCTACCCCTTACGCGCCCCCACCCCTCCACACCACGCCCACCCACTCATCGTACACTAATAAGGTGATAAGATTACCTCATCATGACACTGGTGTGAATCAGCATCAGGAACTCACGTTCCCCTGCATCAAGGTGCCCACCCTCACCCACCCTACCTGGTAGCCACTCACCTGCGTATTATACCACCTGACACGGGAAATCACACACACACGGGATGACACGGTAGAACACAGTGCTTGTAAGGTAAATAGAAGCCAGTCTTAATGGGTCCCAACCTTAAACTATTAGGACTGAGGCCCATTAGTATTGAGAGCCGTCAGGATTGGGACTCATTAAGACTGAGGTCTATTAAGACTGGAACCATTAGGCCTGTGGTATCTTTGGACTGAGGCTCATTAGGACTGAGAACCATTGGAAATGTGACCAATTAGAATTGGGGCCCATTAAAACTGGGACCCAATAGGACTGGGGCCCATTAGGACTAGGGCCCATTAGGACAGGGGTTCATTTGATAAGATGCCCACCTAGTAAAAGTGCAAAAGAGGGCATGCAAGATTATTCTCTCCCCTTCCTACTCCACATATCAAGAAGCGCTCAACACACTGACCCTTTCGACTCTCACTGACCATCACCACGACCACATCTGCAAATTTGCTAAGAAGCTTCTACACCATCCTCGACACCGGCTCCTACTACCACCTGAGATCCCTAGCCCGAGAATTGCTGTTTGACACCACAACCGCATCCAGCCCATAAGTGCACGAACTGATCGCTATAAGAACAGCCCAGTCCCAACCATTGTAAAAATTATCAATAACTTGTAATAAACCAGTGTATTCACTCCCAGTAAATACTACTTCTTGCACTGTCACTATGTTGAAATGCACTGTAGTTTGAGCTTTTCCCCATCTAGTTATTATATATCTTATTTGTATCACTTATGTTACTTGTATATTATTTGTAATTCGAAACCCATTCCCCAAATATGTAACTGTATATTTTCAGCCTTCTGGCTGCCAAGCTCTTTCAATAAACCGTTAATTATTATTATTATTATTATTATTATTATTATTATTATTACACTTAATTCTACCAGTTGAATCACAGGTGATGGCCGTCAGCCACGGTAGTTGAACACCAACTCAAAACAAGGGTTCGACTCCCTAATGAGAAAAATGTCCAATAAACAACATTTCAGGTCGAGTTGTTTACATATTGAATGGGGGACGGCCATCTTGTTTCCCTTTTTCACCGGGGGATTCTGCCGGCCGGTGTCACGACATGGCCGCCGGAGCCCATATAGCCCCTTTGTTACTACTGCTGCCGGATACACCTGTGTTGTAACCATAGGTGTATCTGGCACCTATACACACCTGCCTCGAAGTCAGGTGTAACCACCACCTGTACACACCTGTACATCACACACCACAACACCTTCCACACTCCCAACCAAACTTAAAGCAATTATTATATATCTATAGTGTAACTAACTACACATTACAATACACTGAAATAATAAAACAAAAATATATTCAGAATCTAAGAGAAATATAGGAGAATAATCCTTAAATACAAACTCTATAAAACTTAATCTTGGTTACACCGCATTTTTTTCAGTAAGACAATATATATAATTACATTGGGCAGTCCATTACCACAAATTACACTGATAAACGGTACGTAATGGATACTGAATTACAAGTCTCATAACTAAGTCTGGCTAAAACAGTGGTAGACATTGTTTAGACATAAGCCAGTTGACTGCTGAGGTGAACATTAAACTAGTATGATAAAAATAGCAACCAATGATTTGAAGATTAATTAATGCAAATGTGAAATACCTAAGAGAATAGCAAATAAATGAAATACACCAACGCGATAAATAAATAAGAATGAATGGAAAATTATTGAACAATAAAATGAAAATAAGAAAACGAATAAACAGTAAAATGAAAATAAGTAAGAATAAAAAAAAGAATAACAATTACTACAATAAAACTAAATAAAACAAAATAAACAGAAAAGAATAAAGAAACACAATAAATAAATAACACAGCAACACAAACAACATCATTTACTGTGTTACTTCACATCAACGTGTCCAACATTTGTCTTGACTCCATTTTCGTGAATATAACACACATCCCGGTAAAAAAAAAAACACCAACGACAACAATAAATAAATAAACATTAAAAATAAATTCAATATATTTTGCCTAAGATTTTTTTTACTACGAAGTCAGGGCAAAAAGTTTGTATACGAATCTTCCTCAACATAATGCGGGGAAGCAGTTCTTTCACCACAGTTATACTCATAGGTTATACTGTAGAGATCCCCGTGTTCAGAATACAGAGCCACTTATTGACGGTACAGTTACAGCCATTTATTGACGGTACAGTTACAGCCACTTATTGACGGTGAGTAAATTAATGTTAAAATATCAATCTACCTTACCTACATCACCTCCTTAAGTAGATGGTATATTATCCAGCATGTCCAGGGAATACCCGAGGAACCGACTCTATTCAGAGATAGTGAAGAAAACAAATTAAGTGAGATAGTAGTGACTAGTAACGATGTTAGTAAGCAAATAGACAAACTAAAGCCTAATAAGTCACCTGGTCCCGATGAGATATTTGCCAGAGTATTAAAGGAATGTAAGGAAGAGCTTAGTATGCCCTTAGCAAAGTTGTTTAACATGTCATTAAAAACAGGTGTAGTACCAGAATCCTGGAGGATAGCGAATGTAATACCGATTTTCAAGAAGGGGGATAGATCACTATCCTCTAACTACCGCCCAATCAGTCTAACATCAATAGTAGGCAAATTACTGGAAGCAATCATTTCAAACTCTATTCGAAATCACCTGGAGAAGCACGGATTGATCAATGATTCCCAGCATGGCTTCACAAGCGGACGTTCTTGCCTAACTAAACTATTAACATTCTTTTCAGCAGTTTTCGAATCGGTGGACGAGGGGCACAATTATGATGTGGTTTATCTCGACTTTAGCAATGCCTTCGACAGAGTCCCCCACGAAAGACTAATTAGAAAGGTAGAAGCTCATGGCATCAAAGGTGACATCCTTAAATGGATTAGCGCGTGGTTACAGGACAGGAAACATCGAGTGAGCATTAACGGCACTAAGTCCCATTGGAGCAACGTCACAAGTGGAGTTCCCCAAGGCTCAGTACTTGGACCACTATTATTTATTATATACATAAACGACATAGATATCGGCATTGACAGCAACATAAGTAAATTTGCTGATGACACTGAAATAGGACGTGTTATCAAATCTGACGAGGACTCGGCAAAACTACAGGAAGATCTAAAAAAAATTTTCGAATGGTCTGAAAAATGGCAGATGAAATTCAACGTCTACAAATGTAAAGTACTCAGTATAGGAGATGTAAACAGGAAACCAGATACCAGATGAACAACGATGCCATAGAGAAATCCGACTGCGAGAGAGATTTAGGAGTAATGATAAGTAAGAACCTTAAGCCAAGTAAACAATGTGTTTTTGCTCGTAACAAGGCTAATAAAGTACTTGGGTTCATACAAAGGAGTGTTAGTTACAAGACTAGCGAGGCCATCCTAAAACTGTATCTTGCTCTTGTGAGACCACACCTGGATTACGCAGTTCAGTTCTGGTCACCGTATTACAGAATGGATATAGAATCCTTGGAAAGAATTCAGAGGAAAATGACAAGACTAATCCCGGGCATTAGGAACCTTGAGTATAGAGACAGGTTAAAGCTTCTTAATTTGCACTCCCTTGAGAGACGTAGAGCGAGGGGCGACCTGATAGAGGTGTATAAGTGGAAGGCAGGGCTAAACAAAGGTGACATTACAAAGGTACTCAAACTATCCAACCAGGAGCGAACTCGTAACAATGGTTTTAAATTAGACAAATTTAGATTTAGGCGTGAAATAGGTAAACACTGGTTTGGAAACAGAGTAGTGGATGAATGAAACAAGTTACCAAATATCATCATTAACTCGAATAAGCTGAATTGCTTCAAACATAGGTTGGATGCTCATATGAGCAATAGGGGTTGGGTGTAAACGGGACTGCCCAGTATGGGCCAATAGGCCCGCTGCAGTTTCCTCCATTCTTATGTTCTTATGTTCTTATGTATTGTCTAAAATAATACAGTATAATTGGTTATTTTACTTCAATTTTGACTTTGTGTGATAATAGGACATAGTACCATAATAAAACTTTTCTCGAACTGTTAAATAACTCAACAAAAATAATAATAATCCATTCTAAACAACTGATTATCAGACGTAGATGTCATAATTCAGCTCATCATAATTATCCATACACTCTAGTGTATAAATTCCACCGTCAAAATTTGTATTGTCGGAAGAAGTTTTACTGTCTGAATGTCTGTCTAATTCTACAAAAACTCTCCGTTAGTATCCGTCTATTTCCTCTGTTACCTCATCACTTAAGAGTATTACAAAATATTACCACTGACTGTAACACCTGATGTGCAATGTGCATACTCATATTTATAATCCTGTGTATTTTGTAACTGAAAGAAAATACAGGTACAGGAATATTTAGTTACTCTTGCAGTATACAAAATCATACATCTATCTATCTATCTATCTACTGTATCTATCTATCTATCTATCTATCTACTGTATTTATCTATTTATATCAATTTTATTAACTCACCTGTACCATTAATCATCAGTATATTTATCTTAATCTTCTTCCCATTTTGATTTATTCCTCTTAACAATGTATGTATCTACACCCACAAACATACCTACTATCTACTCCCAAACACCCACAAACAAACCTACTATCCACTCCCTACACCCACAAACATACCTACTATCCACGCCCTACGCCCACAAACAAATTTACTATCCACGCCCTACACCCACAAACAAACCTACTATCCATGCCCTACACCCACAATCAAACCTACTATCCATGCCCCACACCCACAAACAAACCTACTATCCACGCCCCACACCCACAAACAAACCTACTATTCACGCCCTACACCCACAAACAAACCTACTATCCACGCCCTACACCTAGAAATAAATACTATCCACTACACCTAGAAACAAACCCTACTATCCACACACAACAAACCCTACTATCACTTACGCCCACAAACAAACCTGTATCACACACACAAACAAACTACTATCACCTACACACAAAACAAACCAACTGTCATACACAAACAAACCTGCTATCACCTACACAGAAGCTTAAACCTATCCACACCCTACACCCAAGCAAACCTACATCACATACAAATAAACCTACATCTTCCACACAAGCAACCTACTATCACTTACCCCAAACAAACTTTATCCACATACAAACCTACTATCACCTACACACAATCAAACCTACTATCCATACCTATCACCACATTCTATTACTTTAACCCACAAACAAACCTACTATCCACGCCCTATACCCACAAACAAACCTACTATCCACTCCCTACACCCATAAACAAACCTACTATCCACTCCCTACACCCACAAACAAACCTACTATCCACGCCCTACACCCACAAACAAACCTACTATCCACGCCCTACACCCACAAACAAACCTACTATCCACGCCCTACACCCACAAGCAAACCTACTATCCATGCCCTACACCCACAAACAAACCTACTATCCATGCCCTACACCCACAAACAAACCTACTATCCACGCCCTACACCCACAAACAAACCTACTATCCACGTTCTACACCCACAAACACACACTACCCACCTCCTACATCCACAATAGAGTAAAGGAGGAATACAGAGTGTACTTACTCAGGGTAGCCATACCACTCTGGGTGGTTGATCCTTAGTGCAGCAGGAAAGAGAAAAATTATAAGTGGGTCATTCTATTCCTCGTGTGATGGATGGAAGGATGGATGGATGGATGGATGGATGGATGGGAGACTGAATGGGAGGATAGATGGGTAGACGGGTGACTGAATGGGATGAGAGATGGGTAGGTGGGTGAATCGGTGGATGGATAAACAGCTAACTGGATGAATGGACATATGGACTTGGATGGCATATTTGGATGTAAAACCCTATTTTGGACTTACATCACAGGAAACAGGTAAAACATTTCTGTGATCGTCCTTCAATAATTCCATACGCCAACCTTACCTGCATTTATCTCATTTACAGTATAAAATTTTAGTGTTAATTTCAGCATCTGAATCAATCAATCAATCTCTCTCTCTCTCTCTCTCTCTCTCTCTCTCTCTCTCTCTCTCTCTCTCAAGATGGAAAATTTCATGACGTAAAATCCGATGAAAACTCGACCCTGTTTATACGTGTTGCTTCGAGGTTTTGTTTTCACGTTAACCTCATGTTTCGTTTCGATAAATGACACATATCACAGGAGGTGAACTACAAACTGAACTTTGACCTGACACCAACGACCGACCGACGGAAGATGGGGCTTCGGGTTTAGTCGTATCCCATTTGAGAGTTTTATGAATGTGAAGCCCCGAATTAGTCAACAAACCCTACAGCTCAATTTGGATTCGAACTTGTGCATCTTGTTCTTGAATCAGAACCTTATCTCACACATATATAGGGGTTAGGTTAGGTTGGGTTGGGTTAGGTTGGGTTAGGTTGGGTTGGGTTAGGTTAGATTGGGTTAGGTTAGGTGAGCCGTGTCCATCACAACCAGACAATTATCCCCGTCCACCAGATCTTCCCTTTAACAAATCAGGCCGCACCTCGATTATGCGGTTCAGTTCTGGTGCCCCTATTATAGAATGGATATAAATTCACTAGAGTCGGTGCAGCGAAGAATGACAAAAATGATTCCGGGACTTAGAAACCTTCCATATCAGGATAGGTTACAGAAACTTAACTTGCATTCCCTAGAAAGACGAAGAGTGCGGGGAGATATGATAGAAGTATTTAAGTGGGTGAAAGGAATCAATAAAGGGGATATAGATAAAGTTCTTATAATATCCGAGCAGGATAGGACTCGGAGCAACGGATTCAAGTTGGATAAGTTTAGGTTTAGGAGGGAGATAGGAAGAAACTGGTTCACAAATAGGGTGGTGGACGAGTGGAACAAGCTTAGCAACTTTGTAGTAAGTGCGGGAACTCTGGAAAGTTTCAAAAGGAGGCTAGATAGATTCATGGATGATAGAGAGTGGTAGTAACTCTCGACAGGAGCTGTCATGCACAGGCCAACCGGCCTATTGCAGACTCCTTATTTTCTTATGTTCTTATGTTCTTAAATCCTCAGCTGTTCTTATGTTCTTAAATCCTCAACATAAAAGACAAATTCACCTCCATGTGTTAAAATCTTACTACACTACATTACCGTCACCACTATACCAAACCTGCGTAATATTAACACACTAATACACTATTAAGACATCACCAAATCCATCAATAAACAGTACATCTTCCTTTACACTTGATTAGAAAGAAAAACAGGCCGAGTTTTCTCTTTACAATAGTTTACCATCCAGCTATTCTTATATGTTCTTTATCTCTCTATACCTTATATTCTTATATAAGTAACTCTTATGCTTCTCTGCTTATGTTTTCCAAGTCAATGTTCTTTCTTTTCATTTCCTTTCATATATATATATTCTCAGTTTCAATGTTCTTACCTTTCTGAAGTTTACTTTGTTATATGTCTATTCTTATACATGGGTTAGTCTGGGGAACCATGTTATTCTTTGTACAACACTTTTTATACTTACAAAGGGTAGCTGCCACCACCCAGACTTTTCATTATATAACAGAACTCATGGAAGGGTTTTGGGTAGTGTGGTAGATGTATAGGCACGTGAGTAAGTATTATTTTCTGGGAACCAATGTTTAGAAGGAGCAGAGTGGTGATACTCAGATTACTAATTCAATATTTATTAACACAGTGAGTGAAGATGCATCTTAGATTCACTCAGGCTAAACAGAACCGCAATTAACTTATTAAATCATCAAACACTTCAGGAGCTTATTACCTCATCCAACACCTCCAAATACTCATTACTTTATTAGACAATTGGGATATCATTACCTTGATACATGAGATTCCGTAACTATTATTCACAAGCCATCACTGGACCCTCAGGTCTTACTTTAACAAGTAACACATCACCTCCTCACTTCTTGATTAGAGCATGATACTCTCAGGTTACTCGTTCATGACTACTACAGACGAATACATAACACACTGGACTAACTCCACAATTATAGTAACATACAATACCTCCTGTTAGTTTGCAAGGAACAACCTGGTACCTTGAACTCTCATTCAGTGGTTCAATACTCAACCTGGGATGACTATATTTCTGCTAGTCATCCCTAAGCATGGATATTAATACGGCTCCATACATATAACCAAGAACAGTGGGTAGACCATGATCATATGACGGAGTCAGTGGGCCAGAGTTGTTTACAGGCTCGCTCGCTAGCTCGGAGCGCCCGGCCCGGGAAAAGTTGACTGTGGCGGTGGGCCGTGGCGTCTGCCAAGGAATCTCGCCCTGGGATTCTAATCTCGCCACCTTAAAGACGTCTTTCGAGAGACATCGTGCCCAGAGGCGGCTCCCAAACCTCAGGAGTGTTGCTAACCCCCACAACAGCGTCTGGAGACGTGGAGAAGAAATCACAGAAGGAGTGAATATTTAACTTCACTATATAAAACATAAGTCTGGCACCGGTTCAGACGATAGCTAGAGCTCTACTTTACTTGACCCACTTGGCACTGAAGGTACTATGTTAAAACATGAACACTGATATTCACAAAAAATGACTAAGTTAAACTGAGTTAATATGGCGGCGTGGAACACACGTGCACACACCTGGAGACGTGGAGAAGAAATCACAGAAGGAGTGATTTCCCCTCGCGAGCCTGCATATATACTGGCCTGAGGGCATATTCCTACTAGAAAGATAAACTTCACTAACAATAGACCCTCTATTCACAGTAGTCGTTGGACACCTACCTGTGACCGTCAGTGTCACAGATCAGGCTAATTTTCTACATCTATATTTATGATTTAATCAGAGGTTGAGTTTGTCAGTAAAGAGGTGAATTGAAGTTATATATGCGTTCGCAACTCTATTGGCCTGACCGCAAACCACATCCCCGGTCAAACGGCCGTTAAATCTGGGAGAATTTTGAGTTTGACAGGAACTGTTCAGAAGATGAATGACTTTCTTAAATAGACAACTGACACTAACTAAACTATGAACATGAGATTCTCTGATGTCGGGGCAACAAAACAATATAACTTCAGTAGCGATCAGAAACCCATGGGTATCCCCACGGACGACCTAAAATACGCCACTCTAACTGGCAAACTCAACACTCGCCTACTTGACACGTCTTACTAACAATAAAGACAGTTGAAGCGTTCAACACCACTCACAATGGATCTTGAATGTTCCAACTGTAAACAGACATATCTAAGTTGACTCAAAACAAAGGTGTTCTCTCTCACATTCAAATATATTATATAGAGAGGTTGGTTTCAGTAAGTCAGAGAAAATGGGATAACGGAGGACTGAGGCGTCTTGAAGTGACGAGAAAACGGACTCCTCAGATGGAGGACTCAAAATAAAAGCAGAGGTACCTGTTTTGTGGGCTATTGAGCGTAATATGAATCATTTGATTTTGCCGTTAACTGACGTGTACGACCGTGGTCGTTACAAAGCTTTCCCCTCCCAAAGATTCAATATTATGCGGTATAGTCGACAAAACATTCACAGTAAATACACAATTTCAAACACAATATCTTGCAGTACTGGGGTAATGGTCATCAATACAGGCAACACACGTTACAGAATTTTCACATACGTAAAATTTTGCAACTCAGTTGAATAATCACACAAACTCCCAGCCAGGGGCAGATAAAATGAACATAGCACCACTTGTTATGGCACACAGAAGAACATAATAATACTTCAATATTGCAGAACACAATAATAAAAATAACAGGCCGGCCTGAATTACAGTTTTGTACACTTTTAACTGCACCATCCACCAGGACGGCAGGTAGTTTCCATCTTGGCAATTGATCAGACATGTATAACACTTTTAACTACAACATCCACTAGGATGACAGGTAGCTTTGTAGGACACTTTCAACTACAACATCCACTAGGATGACAGGTAGCTTTGTAGGACACTTTCAACTACAACATCCACTAGGATGACAGGTAGCTTTGTAGGACACTTTCAACTACAACATCCACTAGGATGACAGGTAGCTTTGTAGGACACTTTCAACTACAACATCCACTAGGATGACAGGTAGCGTTGTAGGACACTTTCAACTACAACATCCACTAGGATGACAGGTAGCGTTGTAGGACACTTTCAACTACAACATCCACTAGGATGACAGGTAGCGTTGTAGGACACTTTCAACTACAACATCCACTAGGATGACACTGGACCCAAGCTTCAAAATTCAACAATTGAGATCTCAAGCTAGGAGTAGATAGACTGACCCCATCCAGCTACTGAAGTATTCGGGTTGACCGTATCACAAAAGAATCATTTTCCACTCGCGGGACGAGGCAAGATCTGAATGGCCAGAGTATGGACTCAAATAGACCTTAATGCCAGCGACCCGGTCCCCATGAAACCCCCCAAAACCTCAGTGCCCTTCTGTTACTTTGCAATGCAAGCTTCTTAAACTGCACTAGGCCCATGTACTCTTGTACATGCCTGTAATTACTCCTTAGTACATACTGACAATCCCTCCCCAACAGGGTCTCACGCTGGCCAAACTTGAATGGCAAAACCCACAGTAGGTGTTCATCATCAACACATCTCAACAAGATGTAGATGCCCTTGACGGCAGAATCATCAGGTGGTAGCATTTACTTTTACTACTACAGTGCTTTTCACATTCAGCTCATCTCCGGTAACATCTTCGTATTGGGTACTTACAAGGCCTAAGGGGCCCTATGCCTAAAGTACTAACAAAACTTAAAGAAATTAACTGCACTGCCTGTACCAATCAAAACTGCACAACTACACCCTCCCACTGGCAATTGTATGAAAGGGGAAACACTGGAAGGACTTTCTCAATACTCTAGCTAACCTGTCTGACAAGGTTGAAAAATCATTAGTCCACAGTATGACATCATCGGGGTAGTTACATTCAACTCGGTTCTTCGCTGCAAAAAGGGGCTTCGACTTGGTTTACTTCTCTGGCAAAAAATAAAAAGAATAACGGGACTGGTTGAAAAAACCCAAAAGATAAGCGTGTAAACCTTCATTAATTATATTCCATCACTAAATGTGGTTAGATCTCGACTTCTGTCGTTAAGTATTACTTTAATCATATGCGTCTTTCAAGTCTAAGGTAGAATACTATTCATTTCTTGCTGCTCTCTCTACTAATTTATCTAAGCTGGGTAATTCTAAGCATACTTAACAAAAGATATATTCAAATCATTGACTTCCCCCTTTCTCACCCGAAGTCTAGTACCCATGATAACAACTAGCTTCCTCAGCCTCGCCGGCAGTTTTCCTTTCATCAGGTTCTGATCCCGACGGGAAATTTCTAAACTTGATTTTCTCACTACCCCTCCGAGCCTTCGGCGTTCCCCACCGATGAATGCTGGCCTCCATGGCTTTGGCAAGTTCTCGGAACTCACACATAAGTTGTAACTTATTCCCAACTACTGTGATCATCGTGCGCTGATGTCACAACAAATCTTCTACAAAACAACCCCACCAAAGATAAATTCAATTAACATCCTTCCAGAGCAAAGGAGGTAAACGTTAACACATAAATGCCTCGGATACCTTTTAAATGGATACTCACCAAAATAAATAATCGGCAATAGTATCGGTAACTCACTCAGCAGATTAATTATCTCTAAAGAGAACACTACAAGGTTTCAATTCACACAGTACTCATAGCAATGCTCAAAATAAAATACTTGATGATACTTGACGAGAATGTCTTAAGAAAATATAAATCTGTAGCTTTCACGGATGATTAACACAAAGCGGATTTTCTGTACTCACAAGAATTCACTGTCTTTTTCAATTATCTTGACACTGTGTTAACACTACACAATTTACTCTGTACTTTACTCACAATTGGTGGTCCTTACATGTACAGAGGGTGTTTCCAGCAATCCATTTTCAGAGATTGTATGTCTTAGATGTCCATTTCACCACAGAGTCCTCAACCCAATCAATACTATGGCTGAAAATACACCGGAATTAGTTCTCAAATACATATAACCTCTTTACCAACAATGCATATCAGTCTACACTGTAAGAAATGGTAAGGCAGTATGTAATAAAATTCTCCGTTAAAAAAAAAGGTTGAAAAATACAACACTGAAAAATTTAACACCAAACTTGTGTTATCTCAATAAATTCAATGGTAACAAATTGACTCCAACTGAGAATTAAAACTCTTTCTAGATATTTCACAATTCAGGTCACTAGCAAAAGAAAAAATAATAACATAACATAACATACACATATAAACAAAATTTATATAACACTCACTTGGGTTATATAAAAATTTCAAAAGTTAGAAAAATACTTCAAGTGAGAATCTGAACACTTTCAATTGAAATCACAATACTTCCAATAAATGTCACAGCTAAAAAAAAAACATTGGATTACATAACCTTTGCACACATGACATTTCTGGTGACACTCAAGAGATGAACTCAGTTCATCACACTCTGAACATGGCAGGTGTACAGTATACTGCCCACTCAATGTCTGTAAATATCCAAAGATTAATACACTGGTCACAAAAAAAAATTACACAAATGTGCAATTACCACTTTCCTGAAATTTCACACAATAAAACTCACAAAGATGAGTTAAGTAGCTTATTTCAAAAAAAAAATTGGTGCATTACCTAACTCTGTAACACAGAAAAAAAAATTATAACGTTCTTTCACAAAAGAAGTGGTGAAACTAAATCAATTGTTAGTTCTTACCTAACTCTTAAAACTTTGCAATTACAACTACAGTATTGTACTTTACACAAAAGTTTGTACTTTAAATCACACAATTATTTGTACTCCTTACTGATGACAAAACTTATACATTACTGTATACTGTATTCTGAGAAAACAAATTCACCAAGTACCACACCTCAAGTATATCCTCGGACTTGGGAACAAATCATCATGTGTACTTTTGAGTATTAAGGTCTTGATCCATTTCCTTGATGTCTACCGTTTGGAACAGGTAACACCACCACAATTGTTTTAACTAAGACGAAAACGGACGAAAAAAAAAAGCTTCTACAAATATCAAGTATTAATTTTCTCTCTTTACAGGATCTAATACTCTTGGAAATGTGTTTAAATTAATCTGATTTGTTTTCATTTATTGTCGATCCTTCTTAAGAGGACTCGTGGATCCCCCGAGCCTAGCCGGCCATTTTGTTTACATTTTTCGGTCGCTCTAAAATACCATTAAAACAATATTGAGTATATTTAGATGTTCTGGGTAATAAGTTCTATATACAGGAGAGAGAACACAAGCACCTGTATAGTTTTGTAGGTTCGGTTTACTGGATAAGAGTATGTACACAGAGGTGGATAGCACTGCTCCTAGCTAAGGTCTGGTCAACTACCTGGAGCGACGTATGGCAAATTGATACATTAGCAGCTTCCATACGTCGCCGAGCCTGATAATTAAGCGTGTGGATATGGTAATAACATTGCCACACGCTGCTAGCTAAACTGAATAAATATAAATGGAGCATACATAATATACATACATAATACATAATCCAGCATACATAATATACATACACCTCCCTCCCCCCTATACGCTCATAGCAAAGTCTTGAGCGGACCTTTTCTTCTGGATCCGTTCTGAGCGTCGAGGGACTTCTTCACTGGGAAGGGTATGGGGCTCAACACTGGTGGCGGGGCCAGCAGAAGGCAGTGTTACGGGGCGGAGAAAACGGCGGTTCCTCCACCACACGCGACCACTGGGTAACCGCACCTGGTAGTCCCGTGACCTGCCGAGACCCATGACTACGCCTACTTTGTCCCAACGTAGGGAGGTCGGGTCCTGAACACGGACTTGGGTGCCGACACTCAACCTGGGGAGAGAACGGGCGTGGTCGTTGTAGCGGGCGACGACGTCCTGAACACGTTCGGCGGCTCGGCGGTCACAATCCTCTGTCTTGGCCTGCCACTCCTTGGAGATGGATTGAGGGTGAGCAGGGACACAAGAACGAAGGGGTCGTCCATACAAAACCTGGGCAGGGGAGCGTCCGGTGTAGTTGGGTGTGTTGCGGAGTTCAAGAAGACCCCGGTCGAAGGCCTCGCAGTCAATATTCCCAAAAGGGGCCACCTTAAGGATGAGGTGCTTCAAAGATTTGACAGCAGCCTCAGCGTGGCCGTTGGACTGCGGGTAATGGGGCGATGACAACACATGCCGGACTCCCCATCGGTCAAGGAACGCAGCAAAGTCCCGGCTTGTGAACTGGGGCCCTCCGTCGGTTCGCAGGCGTACAGGAACGCCCACGTCACGGAAGTAGTGGCGGAACTTGCTGATGGTGGCGGCAGACGTCGTGTCATTACCGCCCTTGATGACAACCGGCCAACCAGAGAGGCGGTCGACGATAACCAGGAAGGACTTTCCTGACACACAGAAAAAGTCGGCCGACACAGACTCAAAGGGGCGGGTGGGGTTGTCGTCACTCATGAAGGGTACCTGCTGCTGGCTGGGTTGTAATACGTGGCGGGGCTTACACACCTGGACAGCATTGGAGATGTCGGGGTCGATGCCAGGCCGGAACACAGTCTGTCGTGCACGTCGTTTGGTGGCCTCAGCTCCACGGTGGCTGTCGTGAAGGCGAGCCAGGGCGTGGGGACGTGATGCAGCAGGGACAACTACCAAAGGAGAGGTGTCACTGGCCAGAGGTAGGGGTAGGGCGGCAGCAGGGTAGTTGCTGCTCCCTTCATGCACCCTGTTGGCGTAATTTACCTCGAGAATCGGTGTTGGGAAGTCCTGGGAGATGATGGCCAACTCTTGACAATGTCTGTAGGACAGCAAGGGAGTCGGGACACCATTATGCACGTCAATCCAGGCCTGACACGACCTGTTGCCAAAGGTGACGTGTGCATAGAGTGAACCCAGGGCTGGGGCCATCTGTGAACCATCTGCCATGACGCAGAGGTCCTCGGGAGGCGGTCCTAGATCGCTTGGAGAGAGCCCCAAGCATCGCAAATGCTGGGGACCGATGACTGTAGCATCAGCGCCGGTGTCGGGCAACATCTGAAGACAGGATGACACACCGCCGTAGGTCACGATGACGCTGATGTACTGGGGGACTTTGGTCCTGGGATGCGAGGAGTACACCCTCCTAAAATGGGTCGGGCTTTGTCCAGGGTCGTCGTGCCTCTGATTTGGCGACTGTGGGCGGCCCTCACTGGTAGAAGGGCGCCGAAGCTTCCGCCGACGCTGTCCCTTGGGTTCGTGGGTAGGGCAACACTTGTCATAGTGGCCCAGACGGCCGCACACATTGCACTGGACGCGTTTGGCTGGGCACCGTACTGTGAGTGACCAGTGGCCCTTACGGTCACAACTGTTGCAGGTAGACTGAGCAGCTGGACACACCTGTGTTCCGTGCTGCTTACCACAGTTGTTACAAAATGAACCAGGCGTGGACGTGGTGGGCGAAGGCGTAGGAGCGGACTTCTTGTCCTTCTTGTACCGGGACACAGCGCGTACAGCTGTAGGGGGAGCTCGGATGGCAGAGGTGGCACACCTGGCAGCCTCATAGGAGCGACATATCGTCAACACATCCTGAAGAGAAGAGGAAGAGTCGAGGGAGGTGAGGCGTTGGACAAGTTCCTCGTCCTTAACACCCATCAGGATCACCTGCTTCAGCTGGGTCTCCTCGCACTGCTGGTGGTGGCCTAGACATATATCTACCTCTTCCGAGGCTCTCTTAAGACGTACATAAAAAGCGTCAAAAGACTCACCCTCCATCTGTCTGCAGC
>NW_024717834.1:0-12120 GCF_018991925.1 Homarus americanus
ACCACCCTAACCACCTCAACCAACTTAACCACGACCAAACCACTCGACCAAACTACCCTAACCACCTCAACCAAACCACCCTAACCACTCAACCAAACTACTCGACCCAAATTTTCTCCCTAGCAGGAATTTTATAACGAGAAAAAACCTTAAAGTGAAAGCTCAGTGGACCAGTGAATAGGAATTTGTAATTGAATAGTTCACAAAAATGGAAACACGGGAGCTGGAAGACGCCCTTTACGCTTGGCTATCTCGTATAATGGGCCCCCCCTAGTAGTGGTGGTAGTTGTGGTTGAAGGGGTGGTAGTAGATATAGTGGTGGTAATAGGTGAAGGTTTGGTAGTGGTGGTAATAGAGAGAGAGAGAGAGAGAGAGGCTCTTAAGTAATTGTCAACACGCTCATTAACTCTCGCCTAATTAATAGTCAAGCAGGCGGTGTTGGAAGACTCGGAGGGCTGAGAACATGACCGGGGAGAGGAGTGGGGAGGGGAGAGTGGGGAGAGGGAGAGTGGGGAGAGGGGAGGGGGAGGGGATAGGGGAGAGAGGGGAGTGGAGGAGAATGAATGAGTGTAAATAAAGGGAGTGGGGAGAGGAGAGGAGAGGGGAGTAGGGAGAGGGAGGAGATAGAGGGAAGAGAGGGGGGAGGAGGGAATGAATGAGCGTAAGTAGAAGAGGATAGAAGGAAATGAATGGATATAAGGAAGAGATAAATAATTAAAATCTTAAACACAAAACAAAAACATTCTCGAACTTATCTTGAACAAACAAACAAACACACACAAACTACCCTAACTCATTAACAAACTCTTAATTACACACAAACACCACAATTAACTACACTTAACTTTCTCCCCCCACGGGGTAATTAAAAGTAATTAAATTGTCAAGACTTTTATCACTTACAATTAACAAAACGAAAGTAGTTTAGTTAGTTAATTGGTTAGTAATTAATTAGTTAACTATCACAACCCCCCCCCTAATTAGGCAGTTGATAATATACGCTTAACAATATACCCATATAATTAGACAATACTTAACTACCACTCATCTTTAATTATCACCCCAAAAAGGCATGAACTACCTAATGGCCATCAAGTGTGCTAACAGTTGTAGTACAAAATCTAACTAGTTAACTCCTCAAACTTGCTCTGGGTAACAAAGTCATTAGGGTAAAGGGGGGTGGGGGGAATTTGCTTTACGCAGTCACTAGACACAGAGAGAGAGAGAGAGAGAGAGAGAATGTGTGTGTGTGTGCGTGTGTGTGTCTTAGGTCAATAAGAACACAGACTATTGTATTTACTATTATTACTATTACTACTACCACTACAACAACAACTACTACTAATACTACTACCATTTCGCCTACTACCACCACCACCACCACTACAACAATCATCACTACCACCATTTGCAACACTGTATCCAAGTATAAACTAAACACACCATTACTCAACGTTGGCAACACTGTCTCTCTAGGTAGGTGTGTGTGTATATATATATATATATATATATATATATATATATATATATATATATATATATATATATATATATATATATATATATATGAATATTTCGCGAGTTTTTATATTACCGTTTGTGCTCATTATGCCCTCCTTGCTCTGACGCGAAAAATAAACACCGTGGACAAACTGGGAGACTTCTTCCTCGTTCGTTCCGTCGTCTTGTGAATTTTCTGTTTAAGTCTTTGAAAAAAAAATAAATTCGTGGTTTTTAAATTTGTGGTTTCTGTATTTTTATTTTACGTGGAGGGAAATTTTTTATAGTTCAATATTTTTGTTTTACATAGTTTGAAATATTCTAAATTTGTTTTGTTTTTATTTTACTAACCAAGAAAAATTTAATTCATTAGTTTGGTGTTTTTAATTTTGTCTAAATATATTGAAAATTTATATATTTTTTTATTTATGGACAAAATATTTAAAATTTGTAACATTTTTTGTTTTCTATTTTATTTACCAGAAAAATAAATTCCGTATTCTTGTGTTTTTAATTTTATTGAACAAAAATAAAAAAAATGCTATTACTTCATTATTAATTTAGTGAAAAATAGAAGTGGTCTTACTAGAAGCTTAAAAAATATAATACAAGCTATTACTAGTATTTAAATTTAATAATAAAAAATAAAAAAAATAATTTATCGTATTTTATTTCAATAGAGAAATTTATTTTATATGTACGTAAATATTAATAGCTTGGGTAAAATATTTATACTTTTTAAAGAGGATTTTTACTATTTTGGCGGCAAAATATTTAATATATATTGTAAAACTATTATAAACTTAGTCTAAAGTATTATAATATTTTTTTTATTTTTTTTATGGTAAACTTTTTACAGCAACAACAAAGTATTTAATTTTTAGGGCAAAACCCCTTTACTTTTTGCGGTACAACATTTCCGAATTTAGAACAAAGTATTATATAATTTTAACGCTACAATATTTCACACTTACGGAAAACAGACACACACACACGCACACAAAAACCAGCTAGATACACACAAACAAATTCAAACACAAAGACACACACACACGCACACAAACAAACAAATTCAAACACACTCACACACACACAAACAAACAAATTCAAACACACACACACACACACGCGCGCGTTTGTCTCAACACCTACACACAACTAATAACAACACGCTGGTCGCTACACTGCACTAGACCAGCCAGGAGGTATGTCTCGAAATATAAAAATACCTTCATGCTAACTATCTCCTCACTCCCTCCCTCTCTCCCTCACTCCTCTCCCTCACACACTCCCTCTCTCATTCATTCTCACATCCTCACTTACTCCCTCGCTCCCTCATTCCCCCTCTAACCACTCCCTCACTAACACACTCCCTGCCTCCCTCTTTCCCCTCCATCTCTCCCTCCTTACCTAAACTTCCCCTCTCACTCACTCTCTCCCTTACTCCTTTCCTCCCTCACTCCTACCCAAACTCCCTCCCTCCCTCCTCCCCCCCTCCTTACCTCAACCAAAACAGAATAATACGTGTCAAGAATATATTTGTTTTCGTCTTAAAAATGTCTGAAAAATGTTGACAAAATATTTTGGCTTAGATCTTTCTTACCTTTATGGGGGGGCGGGGTGAGGGAGGGAGGGGGGAGGTGGGAAGGAGGGGGGAGGTGGGAGGGGTGAGGGAGGGGTGATGTAGGAAAGAGGGGAGGGGAGGGAGGGAGGGAGGGAGGGAGTGAAGGAAAGGTAATGTAGGAGGTAGGAAGGGCGGAAGGGTGGTGTAAGAGGGAGAAAGGGGGGAAGGAAGGGTAAGGGAGGGAAGGAAGGGTAAAGGAGGGAAGGAAGGGTAAAGGAGGAGGGAGGAAAGAAAGGAGGGAGGAGTGAGGTAAAAGTAATATTACCTAACATAAACAAACTAAACACAAGACAAAAATACACATTAATATATAACATTAAAATATTCTTCGACAAAAATATATAAATTACATATATAAACAACTATATAAACTGCTCTACTTAACCTCCACAATTACATTAAAAAATTACTTATGAAAATGTAATATTATTTATTAACTGGTAATAATATTGGTTAATGATGATTATTATTATTTAAATAAAGTTTGTTTTAGAG
The DNA here is from genome assembly GCF_018991925.1 of Homarus americanus. NCBI lineage: Eukaryota > Metazoa > Arthropoda > Malacostraca > Decapoda > Nephropidae > Homarus > Homarus americanus. The sequence continues at coordinate 3,620 of NW_024717834.1, forward strand.
ATACTGGTTCAAGTCATCGTACTCAAGGGTTCAAGTCATCGTACTCAAGGGGTTACGTCGTCGTACTCAAGGGGTTAAGTCATCGTACTCAAGGGTTCAAGTCATCGTACTCAAGGGTTCAAGTCATCGTACCCAAGGGGTTACGTCGTCGTACTCAAGGGGTTAAGTCATCGTACTCATGCTGTCATCGCACCTGTTGGTTGTCATCGCACCCAAGGGTCCAAGTCATCGTACCTCATGCTGTCATCGTACCTGCTGGGGTTGTCATCGCACTGGGCAAGCACTATCAAAATTAAGGGTTGTCATCGTACCAAGCGTTGTCATCGTACCAAGGGGTTGTCATCGTACTCAAGGGTCTGTCATCGCACTACAAGTTATCGTCGTACCTTACCGGTTGTCATCGTACTCAAGGGGTTGTCATCGTACTGTTGCTGCTTCATCGCACCAAGGGTTCAAGCCATCGCACTCAAGGGGTTGTCATCGTACTCTCAAGGGTTGTCATCGCACCTGCTGGTTCGCTTCATCGCACCCAAGGGGTTGTCGTCGTACCAATGGGTTGTCATCGCACCAAGGGGTTGTCATCGTACCTGGCGGGTTCAAGCCACGCACTCATTGGTTACGTCGTCAGTACTCAAGGGTTGTCATCGTACCTGGCGTTGGGTTTCATCGTACTCAAGGTTCAAGTCATCGTACTCAAGGGTTCAAGTCATCGTACCCAAGGGGTTACGTCGTCGTACTCAAGGGGTTAAGTCATCGTACTCAAGGGGTTAAGTCATCGCACTCAAGGGGTTAAGTACGTCGTACTCAATGGGTTAAGTCATCTTACTCAAGGGGTTAAGTCATCGTACTCAAGGGTTCAAGTCATCGTACTCAAGGGCTTAAGTCGTCGTACTCAAGGGGTTAAGTCGTTGTACTCGAGGGGTTAAGTCATCGAACTCAAGGGGTTAAGTCATCGAACTCAAGGGGTTAAGTCATCGTACTCAAGGGTTCAAGTCATCGTACTCAAGGGCTTAAGTCGTCGTACTCAAGGGGTTAAGTCGTCGTACTCGAGGGGTTAAGTCATCGTACTCAAGGGATTAAGTCGTCGTACTCAAGGGGTTAAGTCGTCGTACTCGAGGGGTTAAGTCATCGAACTCAAGGGGTTAAGTCATCGAACTCAAGGGGTTAAGTCATCGTACTCAAGGGATTAAGTCATCGTACTCAAAGAAATTCTAATTCCCTTTCCATCCACACACATACATACACCTGTTCCATCTTCCATCCCACCGTACCACCACCATCTCCTGTTTCCCATTCTCTCTCTCCCTCCTTTCCTCTTTCTCCTCCTCTTCCATGTCCTTCCTCATCTCATCCTCCTCCTTCCCCTCTCTTACACCTCCTGCTCCTCCTCTTCTCTCTTGTGTCCTCTTTCATCCCCTTTCTTCCTCTTCCATGACCTATCTTTCCCTTCCTTTGTCGCCCCTTTCCATCCCTCCCCCTCCTTCCTTCCTTCCTCCCCTTTCCATCCCTCCCCCTCCTTCCCTCCTACATACTCTCTTACTCCGCCACCTCACTTAAGTATCAACACCATAATCCCCTCCCTCTCCCTTCCTCTCCCTCTCCCTTCCTCCTATCTCTATCCTATCCTCCCTCCCTTCCCTCTCTCCCCCTCTCTCCCTAGACGGTAAAACATCAACACCACGAACTCCCCCCCACACCTCACCTCTCACCACCCGCCTTCCTCACACGTGAGCAGAAACTCTTAAAATCTCTCAGGTCCTGCCCTCCCTCCTCACCACCACCACCAAACACCAGCAACGTTCTGGTCTTTTTCCCCTCATTAAACGTTTTACTTCTCCCCTCCTCTCCTCCCCCCTCCTCCTACCTCTCCCTCTTCGCCGCACCACCCCCCCAACCCCCCACCACCCCCTCCCGCTCGGGCCTTCAAAACTCCCCTAGCGCTAATCTTATGACAACTTGCGTCTTAATTACTAATTAACTCAAATGACTAATTAACAAGAACAGACGCCTAAAGCCAGCAACAAGTGGTGTGGTCGTGGGGGGCAGAGAAGACTCGATCCTGTGTGGTGGTGACAGAGAGGCGAAGATCCTTTAAAGACACCCCCTAGCTGCCTAGCTCTGCTCGGAGTAAACTGCACAGGAGGAAAGGTCTAATTAATTGCCAGCATTAGGGCGACTTTACCTTGCACAAACCGTGGGAAATCGTTCCTTCCTGAGAGACGAGAGGAAGAGGAGGAGGAAGAGGAGGAGGAAGAGGGGGGGGGGAAGAGGAGTCTCAAGAGGTGCAATGCAGCTCTCCTCACGCGGGTCTAGACTTGAAACAGTTTGAACGGCAGAAGCTCGTGTAAGTAAAAACCACTTGAGAACATAGTATGATGTCCTTGACTCTGCCTAAATGGTGACCTTTTATTTCTTACTGGAGGAGGCGGAGGAGGAGGGTTAGCCTTCTTGACGGGGACTTGAGTGAGGGAGGGAGTGAGGAAGGGAGGGAGGGAAGGGTGATGATGGTGGTGGTGGTGGTACTGAAGGTAATGTAGGTTGTGTTGGAGAGGGATGATGGTATGGAAGTGGTGGAGTTAGAGTTTGTTGGAGTGGGGATGATGGTGATGATGGTGTTGGTGCTAGTGGTGGAGGTAGAGTTTGTTGGAGTGGGATGGTGCTAGTGGTGGGGATAATGGTGATGAGAATGGTGTTGGTGATAATGGTGGTAGCCAAGGATTGTGGTAATGCTAGAAATGATGTTGGAAGAAGAAGAAGAAGAAGAAGAAGAAGAAGAAGAAGAAGAAGAAGAAGAAGAAGAAGAAGAAGAAGAAGAAGAAGAAGAAGAAGAAGAAGAAGAAGAAGAAGAAGAAGAAGAAGAAGAAGAGAAGAAGAAGAAGAAGAAGAAGAAGAAGAAGAAGAAGAAGAAGAAGAAGAAGAAAGAAGAAGAAGAAGAGGAAGAAGGAAGAAGAAGAAGAAGAAGAGGAAGAAGAAAGAAGAAGAGGAAGAGGAAGAAGAGGAAGAAGAAGAAGAAAAGAAGAAGAAGAAGAAGAGAAAAAGAAGAAGAAGAAGAAGAGGAAGAAAGAAGAAGAAGAAGAAGAAGAAGAAGAAGAAGAAGAAGAAGAAGAAGAAGAAGAAGAAGAAGAAGAAGAAGAAGAAGAAGAAGGAAGAAGAAGAAGAAGAAGAAGAAGAAGAAGAAGAAGAAGAAGAAGAAGAAGAAGAAGAAGAAGAAGAAGAAGAAGAAGAAGAAGAAGAAGAAGAAGAAGAAGAAGAAGAAGAAGAAGAAGAAGAAGAAGAAGAAGAAGAAGAAGAAGAAGAAGAAGAAGAAGAAGAAGAAGAAGAAGAAGAAGAAGAAGAAGAAGAAGAAGAAGAAGAAGAAGAAGAATGGCAGCCAACACTATCTTATCTCACACGGGCGACCAACAGGATGAAACTACTGATAAATAATGTGTTCCTCTCCTACCACAGATGCTGACTGCGGCCACGGACCACGAACACGACCACGAACACGACCAAGGACACAAACACGGTCAACACGAACACGACCACGAACACGACCACGAATACGGACACCAACACGACGAAGGACACAAACACGGTCAACACGAACACGACCAAGGACACAAACACGGTCAACACGAACACGGCCACGACCATGAATACGGACACGAACACGACCAAGGACACAAACACGGTCAACACGAACACGACCATGAATACGGACCACGGCCATGACCAAGGACACAAACACGGTCACCACGAACACAAACACGACCACGAACATAAACACGGTTACCACGGACACAAACACGGACACTTGTATCTCTTTAACTGTCCATTCTATTATCTACCTGCTAATTAGAATGACAGGTAGTATTGGTGGTGGTGGTGGTGGTGGTGGTGGTGGTTGTTGTTGTTGCTGTTGTGGTGGTGGTGGTGGTGGTGCTGGTTGTTGTTGTTGTTGTTGTTGTGGTGGTAGTGGTGGTTGTTGTTTTAATGTATCGAGGTAGATTCAATTACCAGGGTACTTAACCTCTTGATTACGATGACTTAACCCCTTGAGTACGATGCCACTGTACTCAAAGCGTTAAGTCATCATACTCAAGAGGGTTAAGTCATCATACTCAAGAGGGTTAAGTCATCATACTCAAGAGCTTAAGTCATCATACTCAAGAGGGTTAAGTCATCATACTCAAGAGCTTAAGTCATCATACTCAAGAGGGTTAAGTCATCATACTCAAGAGCTTAAGTCATCATACTCAAGAGGGTTGTCATCATACTCAAGACTTTAACCACCACCGAATGAGTCTTAATTCCTCACACTATACAATAAAAAAACTGTAAATAAACCTCGAAAATAACCGATTACTCTTCACTTATCCGGCACACTGATCGGATAAGATGAGAACGAGAAACCTTCAATCGTCTTACGAGAGAGAGAGAGAGAGAGAGAGAGAGAGAGAGAGAGAGAGAGAGAAAGAGAGAGCCGCATTTCACACTACTAACGATTAATCAAACACTCACTTATCCGGAAGTATGTTTGGATAAGCGAGAGGAAGGGAGACTTAATTGCTCTGATAGCACACCGAGTTGAGAATACTTTAAACTTACTGGTGTCTTCTTAACCGAACACTTTTATATCACCTCCTTACCATTTATCCGGTGTCATGTTCGGTTAAAGACGTGCGAGAATATATTACGATCATATTAAGTTTATCATATGGAAAAGTAATTTATTCTTTTATCCGAATATTGTTATAACCGGATATGTTCGGTTTAATATGTTCTATTATCCAAACACTAATCTAGTTTATCCAGCATCAATGTCCGGATAAAGTGCATAAACACCCTGAAAATACTACGGACTTTGTAAAATAATCCAAGTACCCAATTTATCCGAACATTTTCCTCGTTTATCCGGCATCGACACACGGATAAGGTACGCAATCCCCTGAAAATACTACAGTACTCCATAATCTAATCCAAGTATCTAATTTATCCGAACTCACTCTTCGTTTATCCGATATTAAAATACTACAGTACTCCATAATCTAATCCAAGTATCTAATTTATCTGAACTCACTCTTCGTTTATCCGGCATCAACACGGGATAAGGAGGCTTCATATGAAACAACTTTCCTCAACACCTTTTGGCAGAAAAATCCCACACCGTGTATTGCCACGTTGCGGAAAGAGGGCCACAGGCATCCCGAGGCAACACTGCTTTATTTGTGTTGCCTCTTTTAATCAACACTTAAGGAGGAAGTAAAGTGAATGCCCAAATATTTACCGTGACGCTTTGCCTAATGGATTGGTTGAACACCCACACCCACCCACCCTACCTACCCACCTACCCCACCCTACTGACACAGGTACCCCACCCACCCACCCATCCTTCCCCCAACCCTAGTGAATGCCCTTAAGCAATCACTCCCCCCCAATCGTCAGCCAATGAGGAGCGAGGGTTTGACGAGGACCAATAGGAAGGCAGAGCGTGGCGTGGCGCATTACTCTCGTCGTCAGTCGCAGTCAATCTTTTTTAAGATATATATATTTTTTGTTTTATTTATACTGGTCAATATTGCATTACCTTATAAATATTAGGGGTAAAATATCAATAATTTCTCAAGTTTTGTCTAAAAAAAACTAAAAAAAAAATAAAATAAAAATATATCAAAATATACAAATCAAAACACGAAATTATATAAACCAGAGAGAGACAAAGTTACAAACACATGAACTGATGAAAAGCCGAAACAAACCTCCTCCTCCTCCTCGAAACAATAAAACAAAACAAACACACACACACACACCAAACAATATCTGTCAACTCTCTCTTGTCAAATGATATCGTTAACGACACTTTTAAAACTTGACCTACGAGACTTAAACGATATCGACAAACGACATTCATAAGTTATATAGCCCGATGACATTTACATTAGAGATGCCAGATACCTCGACTCTGGATCAAGAACTATTATTATTATTATTATCTTTTTTATTGTACGTTAACTTAAGTGTGATTATGAAGTTTATTTGATAGTAAAATATTAAATAATGTTTTTGTTTTTTTATAATTTATTGTGTTTTATTGAATATTATTAGTTATTTCTTTGTTGTTTTTTAATATGAGGAAATACGGGTACATGGCAACTCTCATTATACAGTAGACGGATTATATTGCGTAGTTTAGTGACTTGTTTGATGTTACGGCGTAGTTATACGTTACAGATGAGAGGAACTATAGACGACATAACACTTGGCGAATGAAAACAAAAGAGTATAAGGGATTTGAGTTTCTTTTTACGCTACTATTTATAACATTACTCATATCGAAGAGTTGTTTATATGTATGTATGTATGTATGTATGTATGTATGTATGTATGTATGTATAGCATCGTACGACAAAACAAAGAAGAATAAGAAATTGAAGAAGGAAAAAGAAAAGAAAAGATTGAAGAACAAGAACAAGACCCAGGGAAACTCTTAAACGGTATAGCAAGAAGGAAACAGAAGAGCATCGTATAACATAGCAGACCGCATAGCAGACAGGCGCTAGATAAGAAAATAAGATACGCTTAGATACAATCCCAACCAGAGAGATACATAACGTGGGAGAATATTGTCGGTATAGCACTAAGGAATATGCTATACTATAAATTGTATAGCATCTTAGTATAATATAATTTTGATCGTATAACAGATGTTTATTTTTGTAAATATATATTAATTTTTTTGAGATGATGGGTAAATTATAGTATAGTATAGCATAGCATAGCATAGTATAGTATAGCATAGCATAGCATAGTATAGCATAGTATAGCATAGCATAGTATAGCATAGTATAGCATAGTATAGCAGATCCCTGAAAGATAAGTCCTATGTGATGAGAGGATTTAAACAGGATGGGTACAAGATCCTTGATGGTATAGCCGAGTATAGCAACGGGGGGGGAGGGGGTAGGAGGAGGAGGGAGGAGGTAGGAAGATGGGAAGAAGAAGAAGAGGAGAGGAGGAGGAGGAGGAGGAGGTAGGGTAGGAGGAAGAAGAAGAAGAAGAGGAGGAGGAGGAGGAGGAGGAGGTAGTGATTGTAAGCCATAGACATCAGAGAAAATATAGATAACTATATCCTGAGAGAGAGAGAGAGAGAGAGAGAGAGAGAGAGAGAGAGAGAGAGAGAGAGAGAGAGAGAGAGAGAGAGAGAGAGAGAGAGAGAGAGAGAGAGAGAGACCGTACCAACTAAAAACAATACAGATTTGAAAACACAATCCTCCAAGTGTGTGTGTGTGTGTGTGTGTGTGTGTGTGTGTGTGTGTGTGTGTGTGTGTGTGTGTGTGCATAGCAAACAACACTCCCCTGGCACAAGTATAGCAGGGAGCATCGCAGAGTATAGCAGTGTACAACAACAACAGCAAAAAAATAAAGTTTCTCTCCACTTTCCTAAATGAGGGAAGTAGAAGATAGACTCAACATAACTCCAGCGGCCAGTGTTCAGCGGCGGCCATTATCACATACAAATTATTCCTTTGCTGCCAAGTTGCGATCTGACTCGAAGTAAATTCTTGTCTTTCTCTCTCTTTTATCTCTCTCTCTCTCTCTTTTTCACTATCTCTAATTTTCTTTAATTTGCATTTAATGTTATCTTTAATGAAATTAATATTAAAATTATCATTAAACCGAAATGACTTAGAAATTACATAAATAAACCAGTAAAAAATACATCATGTCTAAACAAAAACTGAAAGAAACAAAACGAAACACAAAACCTTTCTTATTATTTTTCTTAAAGCCATCTAAAATGCTCTCCCACTCACTCTTCCTCCCCCTCTCCTCTTACTCTCTTTCCCTCTCACCCCCTCCCCACCCTCACTCTCTTTCTGTTGTGCCGACGAGTAATTCTGAAATAATTCTGTATCTCTGAAAATTTGGGGAAGTTGGTAGTCTTGCTAAGAAGACGAGGCGGCATTTCCATATTGATAATGGATTCTGCCTCAGCCCGATGGCTCCTCGTCCCGGGTATGGTAGAAAAAATGAACTCTGTAATTCTTCGAGAAAAAAAAGAGGGAGGGAGAGAGATAGATAAATATATATAGATATGAGAGAGAGAGAGAGAGAGAGAGAGAGAGAGAGAGAGAGAGAGAGAGAGAGAGAATCAAAGAGAAAGTGACAGCGAGAGAGAAACAGCAAGCGAGTTGAAAGAGACAGCGAAGAGAAATGACTTTACTTGGGATGATAAATTAACTGAGAGAGAGAGAGAGAGACATGAGTAATCCCCAATGAACGTAATCTATATATCATTACAGCTATCATTAATATCGACGCTCGGAAGTGAATACACACAAAAAAAACGCAAAAAATAAATTAGTTGAAATATGACACAAATTCAATGATAGAAACGACTTTTCTTAATCTAACCTAATCGAGACTAACCTAACCTAATCCTCCCCTAATCTAGACTACCCTAACCTAGTCCTACCCTAATCGAGACTAACCTAACCTAATCCTACCCTAATCTAGAC
>NW_024717835.1:0-7793 GCF_018991925.1 Homarus americanus
GCGAGCAGTTGTATGTAACGAGAATGTAGACATCATAGCAGTCACCTAAACCTGGATGAATCTGGCGAGCAAGAACTTTTTATCTGAGTATCACATAGAAGGTTACAACCTTTTTCACATGGACAGGGAAGGGAGGAGGGGTCGCACTCTTCGTCAGAGATACATTAAAATGTTGCATTAATAATACAATAAAGGGTGAAATAGGAACTGAGTCTGTATAGGTAGAAATGGCAGAAGGAAGCGAAAAACTAATTATGGGAGTGATTTACAGGCCCCCAAGTCTTGGGAAAGAAGCAGCTCAGCCCATATGGCAAGAAATGAGTAGGACAGCAAGATACAACAACATGTGCATTATGGGGGATTTCAGCTTCAGAAATATTGACTGGGACATTATAGGTGACTATGAATCTGAAGACTTCCTAGATGCAGTACAGGACAATTTTTTAAAACAACTAATTACAGAACCTACTAGAGGAGACAATATATTAGACCTAGCATTAACAAATAAAGAAAATATTATCAGAGATATCACAATAGGGGAAGAACTAGGGAACAGTGATCACAGAGAAATCAGGTTTACCCTAAATTTGGAAACGAAAAATAATGACAATATGGTCAGAGTCCCAGACATTCGATCGGCGGATTATGAGGGGTTGAGAAGGTACCTAGTGGTTGAGTGTGTTGTATACACAATGTCGAAAGCAGTGTGATTATAAGAACCAATTTCGTCTTTCACACTGCTTTGCGGCTGTTGAGCTTAGGGGGGGGTGAGAGGCGTGGCCTAGAATGGCGGACAGGTGTAACGCTTGTCATTAATTAATAAAGAGCTTGCAAGCTGGTAAGATTAATTCGTCGAGGAATACTTCTCCTTTGTGAGTCAGCTTATTCACAACTTGATAACTCGGTTAAGAGTGATGTTTCCAGAAGTTGCTAACCATGTTAACAAGTTTAGCTAAGACGGTGACTATCGTGAAAGACTTTGGCTCCTCCTCGATAAAAAAAGTCAACTTGTTATCTCAGCGTTCATGTAGAGCGGGGAATCATTAGTTTAGGCACAGCCGGTGTTTCGCATAGTGTATGTGTCTTAATATTGGCATAGTTTATGTGAGTATATGTTTGTTAGCATAGCATGTGTGTCTCGAGTGTTGACTTATGCCGAGTATAACCAGTTTTGGCATAAGCTTATTGTAGTGCATTCAGGGCAGGCGAATTTACCTCAACTGACTGGGTTTCGTGTATATTCCACTACAACATGACATTGCCCAGCATTGTATTCGTTTCATCGCTCTTTGTCACATTAGAGACAACACAAGGGCGGTTTTCTGTACAGTCTTACCTTTAGTAATGATCAATCCTGTGTCGTCCAGGGCAGGGATTGGATCCTGACATCGATATACAGACATTCCTCCACCAATTCTATTTATCTCATTCCACTCTGAGGTAAGGTGGATCAAAGGGTATAGAAATCTAGAAGGGTGAAATAACATTGGTGGAAAGCTAGAGTGGAAACCGACAGGAAAATACCTCCCCCTCCCCACAAAAATATTTAACACACGGGTAGAAAAATCAACACACATTGTATATATCCTGACTTTACACATGTAGTATACCAAGTGAATCTATAACACCCACGGAGATTCACAACACTTCAAACTAAATTATCTTACAAAGCCTAACGTGTCCTTAATTAGATCAGGTTGGGTATAGTGATTCTTCATCAGGTGTGAGGGTTAGGAAACTGTGTTCTCCAGATTAAGAGACCAACTTATTTACCTATGCCTGCTAAGCCTTTTTTGGCTTCCTGGTACTTATGAATTCGTTAGGTTGCATTTAGGTTTAGGATGGGTTAAGTTAGATTGGTCTAGTATAACGGATTGTCCGTAATTAAAGACAAAATTTTTAATCTTCATTTCGTTAATCGACAATTTTATTTTCGTGGGAGTATCAACAGCAAGCACCAGGGTTGTATGCAGAGATGGGGCTACAAGCACGCATAATAATGAATTAACAGGCTAAGCTTTAATCAACCTTGAATGACAGACACAAACGACTGTCTCTTCCCTGATAACACCATTACTGAAAAAAAAAATACCCCAGATTGACTCTTCTTATACAGGAAGGCAAAGATATTTCTAAAGAAGTTAGTTTGATTTTCTATAATATCAGTAATATCGATTCTAACATTACAAAGTTGTTTATCCGTCAAAGACTTTTTATGCATTTTTATAATTTTATATTTATTCCCCGATATCCTGAGTATGTCCATTCGTGTGTTCATTTCCGTGTATGATCATGTGTTATTGTGTTCGTGTGTCGTCCGTAGGTTCGTGTGTTCATCTTTCTAGGAAGGAAGTTTAACCCTGACAGCTTGAATAAAGGACCCTGGCCAAACTCTGTACCTGACATGACCCAACCTAACCTAAACACAATTTAAACTAAACTGAACACGAATAAACCATGCTGCTATCTATCTAAATTTTGTCAAGCTCAAATAGTAGCATCACACAATAAACTTATTACCGACCAGCCACAGTCCTTGCCCATCAGCACAGTCCTTACACCCATCCGCCCCAGAGTTATACACCCACCAGCCCTGATCTTACCTGTAACCCAGTCATACACCCATCAACCCACAGTCATTCACCCATCAACCCACAGTCATACACCCACCAACCCACAGTCATACACCCACCAACCCACAGTCATACACCCACCAACCCACAGTCATACACCCACAGCCCGCAGTCAAGCACCCATCAGCCACAGTCATGCACCCTGCCAGTCATACACCCTGCCCACAGTCATACACCTGTGATGCACACCCACCAACCCACAGTCATACACCCACCAACCCGCAGTCATACACCCACCAACCCGCAGTCATACACCCATCAACCCACAGTCATACACCACCAACCCACAGTCATACACCCACCAACCCACAGTCATACACCCACCAACCCGCAGTCAAACACCCATCAACCCACAGTCATACTCCCACCAACCCACAGTCATACACCCATCAACCCACGGTCATATACCCACCAACCCACAGTCATACACCCGTCAACCCACAGTCATACACCCACCAACCCACAGTCATACACCCACCAACCCACAGTCATACACCCAGCCTCTGTATCTGACTTTACCTGACCTGACTTAACCAGATCCAATCAAGAAACCCATTATTTTTCACCTCTATTATACCTTGAAGCAGGTATTGAGGCCACCTGACCTGACCTCAATTACTCTGCAGTATTCCCAAGGCATCTGACCACCTCTGCTAGCGTATTCGGTACACCTAACATGACATGACCTGACCTGGCCTGGCCTGACCTCCAATAACGAGAAAATATACCCAAGATCTATTTAAATCTATCCCAGAAATTTAAACCTTCAATATATTTGTTTTTAGTTCATTGGTTATGTCTTTGTTTTGCTCTTGTGTTTACGGTTCTTGTTTATGAATTAAAGAAACGATAAGAGAATCCAGCCCGTCAAACTTCTACTGATAATCACAACTCGAATTATGCAACTGAAGAACAATAACAACAATAAAATGAACAAGAACAAAAAGAACAGCAGGATATAATTCCTATAGAACCTCATGACTAGTTTATTAATGCCTTAAGAAACACTAACAACAATCCTCAGCCAACACGGACCTACAAAACATCAACAAGGTGACGACAACAACAGCTCAAACGCTCCAGCTTAACACCTACAAATTTCCGGGAGTTTAGTGTCGCTACATGAAACAAACACGGCGGCGAGTCCTACAGCTACACACTGTAATGGTCGGCGGAGCAAAGGACGAGACAGCGACGCGTACTCATTGGTGGAGCTTTAATAACAACAGCATGTGGTAACTAGGAGATGTGTGTGTGTTGTGAGGTAGTGAAGGACCACAACATCTCACGTTTTGTGTTACACGTCAAAGACTGAACAATGTGAAGCAGCGGCCCTCCCCCCACACCACGCTGCCTGTAGTAACACCACCGTTAATAAAGGACAAAACGGTACAATATGGAGGTGTGGGGTGCCGTGTGGACAAGGCACGAGAGAGCGGCCTTGTTAACATGATGGTCACCAGACACGGCCAACACCAGGTGGCGGGTGTAGCTCTTCCTGCTGAATAAAAACCAAGAGCGAGTTTGACGACGCTACACGAACACCGTCCTCAAGGGGGACATCTTGGACTCGAGTGTGAGAGATAGAGACTCCCAAACAATCAAACACGTCTGGTTAATTCCTTCACTTTTATATAAGAACACATTCGTCTTCAACTAAACACGATTTCTTTTCAACTTCTCCTAAAAATATTCCTCTTCGACTCCAAGGCTGAAATTCGAGTCCCACTTGAAACGAATAAAATAAAATATATGTGAAGAGAAAATGTAAATAGTGTGTTTGACTGTGTGAGGCTGATGGAAGCAACACTAGTTATGCTGTATAATGGGTTGTGTTCAGCAAGGTCAGAGTGATTAGTGGCGCGCGCCATCACCACTTCCCGCCTCCTATACACGCCCCTACACCCACCACGCCTCCCTCTTGCCCAACTCAACACGCCCACTTAGCTACCCCTACACGCCCCTTACCCTCCCCCCACCATACACCACGCCCCTTGCTGCCTACCCCTAACGCGCCCCCACCCCTCCACACCACGCCCACCCACTCATCGTACACTAATAAGGTGATAAGATTACCTCATCATGAAACTGGTGTGAATCAGCATCAGGAACTCACCTTCCCCTGCATCAAGGTGCCCACCCTCACCCACCCTACCTGGCAGCCACTCACCTGCGTATTATACCACCTGACACGGGAAATCACACACACACACGGGATGACACGGTAGAACACAGTGCTTGTAAGGTAAATAGAAGCCAGTCTTAATGGGTCCCAACCTTAAACTATTAGGACTGAGGCCCATTAGTATTGAGAGCCGTCAGGATTGGGACTCATTAAGACTGAGGTCTATTAAGACTGGAACCATTAGGCCTGTGGTATCTTTGGACTGAGGCTCATTAGGACTGAGAACCATTGGAAATGTGACCAATTAAAATTGGGGCCCATTAAAACTGGGACCCAATAGGACTGGGGCCCATTAGGACTAGGGCCCATTAGGACAGGGGTTCATTTGATAAGATGCCCACCTAGTAAAAGTGCAAAAGAGGGCATGCAAGATTATTCTCTCCCCTTCCTACTCCACATATCAAGAAGCGCTCAACACACTGACCCTTTCGACTCTCACTGACCATCACCACGACCACATCTGCAAATTTGCTAAGAAGCTTCTACACCATCCTCGACACCGGCTCCTACTACCACCTGCGATCCCTAGCCCGAGAATTGCTGTTTGACACCACAACCGCATCCAGCCCATAAGTGCACGAACTGATCGCTATAAGAACAGCCCAGTCCCAACCATTGTAAAAATTATCAATAACTTGTAATAAACCAATGTATTCACTCCCAGTAAATACTACTTCTTGCACTGTCACTATGTTGAAATGCACTGTAGTTTGAGCTTTTCCCCATCTAGTTATTATATATCTTATTTGTATCACTTATGTTGCTTGTATATTATTTGTAATTCGAAACCCATTCCCCAAATATGTAACTGTATATTTTCAGCCTTCTGGCTGCCAAGCTCTTTCAATAAACCGTTAATTATTATTATTATTATTATTATTATTATTATTATTATTATTATTATTATTATTATTATTATTATTATCATTATTATTATTATTACACTTAATTCTACCAGTTGAATCACAGGTGATGGCCGTCAGCCACGGTAGTTGAACACCAACTCAAAACAAGGGTTCGACTCCCTAATGAGAAAAATGTCCAATAAACAACATTTCAGGTCGAGTTGTTTACATATTGAATAGGGGACGGCCATCTTGTTTCCCTTTTTCACCGGGGGATTCTGCCGGCCGGTGTCACGACATGGCCGCCGGAGCCCATATAGCCCCTTTGTTACTACTGCTGCCGGATACACCTGTGTTGTAACCATAGGTGTATCTGGCACCTATACACACCTGCCTCGAAGTCAGGTGTAACTACCACCTGTACACACCTGTACATCACACACCACAACACCTTCCACACTCCCAACCAAACTTAAAGCAATTATTATATATCTATAGTGTAACTAACTACACATTACAATACACTGAAATAATAAAACAAAAATATATTCAGAATCTAAGAGAAATATAGGAGAATAATCCTTAAATACAAACTCTATAAAACTTAATCTTGGTTACACCGCATTTTTTTCAGTAAGACAATATATATAATTACATTGGGCAGTCCATTACCACAAATTACACTGATAAACGGTACGTAATGGATACTGAATTACAAGTCTCTTAACTAAGTCTGGCTAAAACAGTGGTAGACATTGTTTAGACATAAGCCAGTTGACTGCTGAGGTGAACATTAAACTAGTATGATAAAAATAGCAACCAATGATTTGAAGATTAATTAATGCAAATGTGAAATACCTAAGAGAATAGCAAATAAATGAAATACACCAACGCGATAAATAAATAAGAATGAATGGAAAATTATTGAACAATAAAATGAAAATAAGAAAACGAATAAACAGTAAAATGAAAATAAGTAAGAATAAAAAAAGAATAACAATTACTACAATAAAACTAAATAAAACAAAATAAACAGAAAAGAATAAGAAACACAATAAATAAATAACACAGCAACACAAACAACATCATTTACTGTGTTACTTCACATCAACGTGTCCAACATTTGTCTTGACTCCATTTTCGTGAATATAACACACATTCCGGTAAAAAAAAAACAACACCAACGACAACAATAAATAAATAAACATTAAAAATAAATTCAATATATTTTCCCTAAGATTTTTTTTACTACGAAGTCAGGGCAAAAAGTTTGTATACGAATCTTCCTCAACATAATGCGGGGAAGCAGTTCTTTCACCACAGTTATACTCGTAGGTTATACTGTAGAGATCCCCGTGTTCAGAATACAGAGCCACTTATTGACGGTACAGTTACAGCCATTTATTGACGGTACAGTTACAGCCACTTCTTGACGGTGCAGTTACAGCCACTTATTGACGGTACAGTTACAGTCCAAACTTCTTGTACACTTGGGGGCGGTTGACAACATGTGAACGCTGCTTGCATTATAAATTGTCAGAATAAAAACTAAAAAAAAAATCCGATACTAAGAAAAAACTGAGTAAATTAATGTTAAAATATCAATCTACCTTACCTACATCACCTCCTTAAGTAGATGGTATATTATCCAGCATGTCCAGGGAATACCCGAGGAACCGACTCTATTCAGAGATAGTGAAGAAAACAAATTAAGTGAGATAGTGGTGACTAGTAACGATGTTAGTAAGCAAATAGAAAAACTAAAGCCTAATAAGTCACCTGGTCCCGATGAGATATTTGCCAGAGTATTAAAGGAATGTAAGGAAGAGCTTAGTATGCCCTTAGCAAAGTTGTTTAACATGTCATTAAAAACAGGTGTAGTACCAGAATCCTGGAGGATGGCGAATGTAATACCGATTTTCAAGAAGGAGGATAGATCACTATCCTCTAACTACCGCCCAATCAGTCTAACATCAATAGTAGGCAAATTACTGGAAGCAATAATTTCAAACTATTTGAAATCACCTGGAGAAGCACCGCTTGATCAATGATTCCCAGCATGGCTTCACAAGCGGACGTTCTTGCCTAACTAATCTATTAAAATTCTTTTCATCAGTTTTCGAATCGGTG
>NW_024717836.1:0-3197 GCF_018991925.1 Homarus americanus
CCATGATTATAACAACCACGACCATGATTATAATAACCACGTCCATGATTATATCAACCATGACCATGATTATAACAATCACGACTATGATTATAACAACCACGACCATGATTATAAAAACCACGTCTATGAATATAACAACGACCATGATTATAACAACCACGACCATGATTATAAGAACCAACACTATGATTATAACAATCATGACCATGATTATAACTACGACCATGATTTTAACAACCATGACTGTGATTATAACAACCACGATTATGAATATAACAACCACGACTATGATTATAGGTACCATGACCATGATTGTAACAACCACGACAATGATTATAATAACCACGACCATGATTATAACAACCACGACCATGGTTACAACAACCACGACTATGATTATAACAACCACGACTATGATTATAACAACCACGACCATGATTATAACAACCACGACCATGATTATAACAACCACGACTATGATTATAACAACCACGACCATGATTATAACCCACAATGACCATGATTATAACAACCACGAATATGATTATAACAACCACGACCATGATTATAACAACCAAGACCTTGATTATAACAACCACGACCATGATTATAACAACCACGACCATGATTATATCAACCATGACCATGATTATAACAACCAAGGCCATGATTATAACAACCACGACCATGATTATAACAACCACATTCATGATTATATCAACCATGACCATGATTATAACAATCACGACTATGATTATAACAACCACGACCATGATTATAAAAACCACCTCTATGAATATAACAACGACCATGATTATAACAACCACGACCATGATTATAAGAACCACAACTATGATTATAACAACCATAAACATGATTATAACTACGACCATGATTTTAAAAAACCACGACTATGATTATAACAACCACGATTATGAATATAACAACCACGACTAAGATTATTGCTACCACGACCATGATTGTAACAACCACGACAATGATTATAATAACCACGACCATGATTATAACAACCACGACCATGATTACAACAACCACGACTATGATTATAACAACCACGACTTTGATTATAACAACCACGACCATGATTATAACAACCACGATCATGATTATAACAACCACGACTATGATTATAACAACCACGACCATGATTATAACAACCACGACCATGATTAAAGCTCCACGACCATGATTATAACATCCACGACTATGATTATAACAACCACGACCATTATTATAACAACCACGACCATGATTATAACACACACCACCATGATTATAACAACTACGACTATGATCATAACCACAACCATGATTATAACAACCACGACCATGATTATAACAACCACGACTATGATTATAACAACCACGACCATGATTATAACAACCACGACTATAATTATAACAACCACTACCATTATAATAACAACCACGACCATGATTATAACACACACCACCAAGATTATAACAACTACGACTATGATTATAACCACAACCATGATTATAACAACTACGACTATAATTATAACAACCACGACTATGATTATAACAACCACGACCATGATTATAACAACCACGACTATGATTATAACAACCACGACCATGATTATAACAACCACGACCATGTTTACAACAATCACGACCATGATTATAACAACCAAGACTATGATTATAACAACCACGACCATGATTATATTAACCACGACCATGATTATAACATCCACGACCATGATTATAACAACCACGACTATGATTATAACATGATTATAACAACCACGACTATGATTATTATAACCAAATATGATCACAACCACGACGGCAGATTATAAATAACCAACACCATGATTATAAATAAACCAAGACCATGATTATAACAACTAATGACCATGATAATAAATAACCACGATCATAATTATAAATAAACCACGACCAAGGAATATAACAACCACGGAATATGAGATTGGTAACAACCACGAACATGATTATAACACCTATGACCATGATTATAACAACCACGATTCCTCATTAAACCACTACCAGGCGATTATAAATAAACTATGACCATGATTATAACAACCACGACTATGATTATAACATCCATGACCATGATTATAACTACCACTACCATGATTATTACAACCACGACCATGATTATAACAACCACGACCATGATTATAACAACCACGCCCATGGTTATAAATAACCACGGACCATGATTATGATTAAACTACGAAAAGGACGAACAACCAATACCATGATTATAACAACCACGACCATGATTATAACAACCACAACTATGATTATAACAATCACGACCATGATTATAACAACCATTACAATGATTATGACAATCACAACTATGATTATAACAACTACGACCATGATTATAACAACCACGACTATGATTATAACAATCACAACTATGATTATAACAACTACGACCATGATTATAACAATCACGACAATCATTATTACAACCACGACCATGATTTTAACAACCACGACTATGATTATAAAAACCACGACCATGAATATGACAACCACGACCATGAATATGACAACCACGACCAAGATTATAACCACGAAAATGATTATAACAACCACGACTAGTATTATAACAACCACGACCATGAATATAACAAGCACGACCATGAATATAACAACCACGACTATGACTATAACAACCACGACTATGATTATATCAACCACGACCATGATTATGATAACCACGAAAAGGATTTTAACAACCAATACCATGATTATAACAACCACGACTATGATTATAACAACCACGACCATGATTATAACAATCACGACATTGAATATAACAACCACGATTATGATTATAAGAAACACGACCATGATTATAGCAACCACGACCATGATTATAACAACCACGACTATGATTATATCACCCACGACCATGATTATAACAACCACGATCATAATTATAGCAAACAGGACCGTGATTATAGAAACCAGGACCATGATTATAACAACCAGGACCATGATTATGTCAACCAGGACCATGATTATAACAACCTCGACCATGATTATAACAACCATGACCATGATTATAACAATAACGTCTATGATTATAACAACCACGACCACGATTATAACAAGCACGACTATGATTATAAGAACCACGACCATGATTATAGCAACCACGACTA
>NW_024717837.1:0-13911 GCF_018991925.1 Homarus americanus
CCTGGGAGTGTCTGAGGTGTACCTGGGAATGTCAGTGGTGTACCTGGGAGTGTCAGAGGTGTACCTGAGGAGTGTCAGAAGTGTACCTGGGAGTGTCTGAGGTGTACCTGGGAGTGTCAGAGGTGTGCCTGGGAGGCTCAGGGGTGCACCTGGGAGTGTCTGAGATGTACCTGGAAGTGTCTGAGGTGTACCTGGGAGTGTCTGAGGGTGTACCTGGGAGTGTCAGAGGAGTACCACGGAGTGTCAGAGGAGTACCTGGGAGTGTCAGGAGGTATACCTGGGAGGTCAGAGGTGTGACTGGGAGGTCTGAGGTGTGCCTGGGAGTGTCTGGGGAGTACCAGGAGGCACGGGTGTGCCAAGGGAGGCCAGAGGAGCCCTGGAGTTGTCAGGGGTGTACCTGGGAGTGTCTTAGGTGGACCTGGGAGTGTCTGTAGGTACCTGGGAGGTCAGAGAGGTGTACCTGGGAGGGTCAGTGGTGCACGTGGGAGTGTCAGAGGTACCCTGGGATGTCAGTGTGTACCTGGGAGTGTCTGAGGTACCTGGGAGTGTCAGAGGTGTGCCTGGGATTGTCTGAGGTGTACCTGGGGAGTGTCAGGGTGTACCTGGGAGTGTCTGAGGTGTACCTAGTGTCAGAGGTGTGCCTGGGATTGTCTGAGGTGTGCCTAGGAGGTCCAGGAGTACCAGGAGTGTCAGAGTTGTACATGGGGTGGCTCAGGTGTGTACGTGGGAGTGTCAGCGGTGTACCTGGGAGTGTCTGAGGTGTACCTGGGAGTGTCAGAGGTATACCAGGGAGGTCAGAGGTGTACCTGGGAGTGTCAGAGGTGTACCTAGGAGTGTCTGGAGGTGCACCTGGTGTGTCTGAGGTACCTGGCAGTGTCTGAGGTGTTCCTGGGATCTGAGGTGTACCTGGCAGTGTCAGAGGTGCACCTGGGGAGTGTCTGGAGGTGTACCTGGGGTGTCTGAGGTGTACCTGGGAGGTCTGAGGTGTACCTGGGAGTGTCTGATGTGTACCTGGTCAGCGGTGAACCTGGGAGTGTGAGTGGTGTACCTGGGAGTGTCAGATGTATACATGGGAGTATCAGAGGTGTAACTGAAAGTGTCTGAGGTGTACCTGGGGAGTGTCAGAGGTGTACCTGGGAGTGCTGGAGGTGTACCTGGGAGTGTCGGAGGTGTACCTGAGTGTCAGAGGTGTACCTGGGAGTGTCAGAGGTGTACCTAGGAGTGTTTGAGGTGTACCTGAGAGTGTCTGGAGGTGTACCTGGCAGTGTCTGAGGTTTTCCTGGCAGTGTCTGAGGTACCTGGCAGTGTCAGAGGTGCACCTGGGAGTGTCTGAGGTGTACCTGGGAGTGTCTGAGGTGTGCCTGGGAGTGTCTGAGGTGTACCTGGGAGTGTCTGGAGGTGTATCCTGGGAGTGTTAGTGGTGTACCTGAGATTGTCGGAGGTGTACCTGGGAGTAATGGAGGTGTACCTGGGGAGTGTCTGAGGTGTACCTGGCAGTGTCAGTGGTGTACCTGGGAGTGTCAGTGTGGTGTACCTTGCAGTGTCACATGTATACCTGGGAGTATCAGAGGTGCGTCTGGGAGTGTCTGAGGTGTACCTGGAGTGTCAAAGGTGTACCTGGGAGTGCCGAAGATATACCTAAATGGAGGAGGTGTGCCTAGGAGTGTCGAGGTAAAAATCTGGGAGGTCAGGAAGTGTACCTGGGGAGGCAAGTCAGGGGTGTACCTGGGAGGTCGGTGGCGTACCCAGAGTGTCAGGAGGTGTTCCTGGAGGTCAGAGGTGTACCTGGGAGGCTCAGAAGTGTACCTGGGAGGTCAGGGGTGTACCTGGGAGTGTCGGTGGTACCTGGGAGTGTCAGGAGGTACCTGGGAGGTAAGAGGTGTACCTGGGAGGTCAGGGTGTAACTGGGAATGCTGGAGGTACCTGAGAGGTCTGAGGTACCTGGGAGTGTCTGAGGTGTACCTGGGAGTGTCTGAGGTGCACCTGGGAGTGTCTGAGGTGTAACTGGGAGTGTTAGTGGTGCACTTGAGTGGGTCTGAGGTGTACCAGGAGGTCAGAGGTGTGCCTGGGAGGTCAGGGATTTGCACCTGGGAGTGCCAGGGGGTGCAATCTGGGAGCTTTTGAGGTGTACCTGAAGTGTCTGAGGCACCTGGGAGTGTCTGAGGTGCATGGGAGTGTCAGTGTGTACCTGGGAGTGTCTGGAGGTGTACCTGGGAGTGTCTGAGGTGTACCTGGGAATGTCTGGAGGTGTACCTGGCAGTACGGTGTACCTGGGAGGTCAGTGGTGTACCTGGGAGTGTCAGATGCATACCTGGGAGTGTCAGAGATGAACCAGGAAGTGTCTTAGGTTTACCTGGGAGTGTCAGTGGTGTACCTGGGAGGTCACAGGTGTACCTGGGAGTGCCAAACGGTGAACCTTGAATTGTCTAAGGTGCACGTGGAAGTGACGAGGTGCACCTGGGAGGTCAGGGATGTACCATTGAGTGTCGATCTGGGAGGCCAGTGGCGTACTGGGAGGCCATAGGTGCACCTGGGAGGCCAGTGGTGTACCTGGGAGGTCAGAGGTACCTGAGAGTGTCAGTGGTGTACCTGGGAGTGTCACAGGTGTACTCCTGGGAGTGTCAAAGGTGAACCTGGAAGTGTTCAAGGTGTAATGTGGAAGTGGATTGAGGTGTACCTGGGAGTGTCAGGGATGTACCTGAGGCCCAGGTGTACATGGGAGTGTCAGTGGCGTACCTGGGAGGCTCAGGAGGTGTAACCTGGGAGGCTCAGGTGGTGTGCCTGAAGTGTCTGAGGTGTACCTGGGAGGCCTTCAGTGGTGTGCACTCAGAGTGCCAGGAGGTGTACCTGGGAGTGTCAATTGCACCTGGAGGTCTGTGATGTACCTGGGAGTGACAGAGGTGTGCCCAGGTGTCTGAGGTGTACCTGGGAGTGTCAGAGGTGTGTGCCTGGGAGTGTCTGAGGTACCCTGGGAGTGTCTGAGGTGCACCTGGGAGTGTCTAAGGTGTACCTGGCAGTGTCATGATAAACCTAGGAGTGTCAGTGGTGTACCTGGAGTGTCAGAGGTGTACCTGGGAGTGTCTGAGGTGTAACCCGAGTGCTAGTGGTGTACATGAGGTGTCTGAGGTACCTGGCGGGTGTCTGAGGTGTGTTCCTGGTCAGGTCTGAGGTGTACCTGGAAAGTGCTTTCTCAGAGGTGCACCTGGAGTGTCTGGAGGTGCACTGGGAGTGTCTGAGGTGCACCTGGGAGCCAGTGGTGTACCTGGGTGTGTCTGAGGTGTGTACCGAGTGTCTGGAGGTGCACCTTGGAGTGTCTGAAGTGTACCTGGCAAGTGTCAGCGGTGTACCTGGGAGGTCAGTGGTGTGTACCTGGGGAGGTCAGATGTATACCTGGGAGAGCATCAGAGGTGTACCTGGGAGTGTCTGAGGTGCACCTGGGAGTGTCAGAGGAGGTGCACCTGGAGTGCCGGAGATTTACCTGGGAGTGTCGGAGGTGTACCTGGAGTGTCAGATGTGTACAAGGGAGTGTGAGAGGTGTACCTGGGAGGTCAGCGGTGTACCTGGGAGTGTCAGCGGTGTACCTGGGAGTTTTGGAGGTGTACCTGGAGGTCAGAGGTGTAACTTGGGAGTGTCAGAGGTGTACCTGGGAGGCCAGGAGGTGCACCTGGGAGTATCGGAGGTGTAAGTGGAGAGTGTCTGGAGGTGTACCTGGGAGTGTCAGATGTACCAGGGAGGTCAGTGGAGTAACTTGGGAGTGCTCATTGGTGTACCTAGGAGCGTCAGTTGTGTTCCTGGGAGTGTCACAGGTGTACCTGAGAGGTCAGCGAACCTTGCTGCTCCAAGGTGTACGTGAAGTGACTGAGGTGTACCTGAGTGTCAGGGGTGTACCAGGGAGTGTCAGAGGAGCACTGGGAGCTGTCAGGGGTGTACCTGGGAGTGTCTTAGGTAAAATCTGGGAGTGTTCAGTGTACGGGAGTGTCAGAGGTGCACCGGGAGGCCAAAGTGGTGTATCTGGGAGTGTCTGAGGTGCACCTGGGAGGCTCAGTGGTGTAATGGGAGTGTCAGAGGTACCTGGGGAGTGTCAGTGGTGCACCTGGGAGTGTCTGAGGTATACCTGGGAGTGTCAGAGGTGTGCCTGGGAGTGGGTCTGAGGTGTACCTAGGAGTGTCTATGAGTACCAGGAGGCCAGAGGTGCACATGGGAGTGTCAGGTGTGTACGTGGGAGTGTCAGCGGTGCACTTGGGAGTGTCTGAGGTGCACCTGGGAGTGTCAGAGGTATACCTGGGAGTGTCAGAGGAGTACCAGGAGTGTCAGGGGTGTTCCCTTGAGTGTCAGAGTGTGTACGTGGGAGGCCAGGCGGTGCACCTGGGAGTGTCTGGAGGTGCACCTGGGAGTGTCAGGAGGTGTACCCTGGGAGTGTCAGAGGTGTAATCTGGGAGTGTCAGAGGTGCAATCTGAGCACTGTCAGAGGTGCACCTGAGAGTGTCTGAGGTGTACCTGGGAGTGTCTGAGGTGTACCTGGGAGTGTCTGAGGTGTACCTGGGAGGTCTGAGGTGTACCTGGGAGGTCTTGAGGTGTAACCCGGGGAGTGTTAGTGGTGTAATCTGAGAGTGTCGGAGGTGTACCTGTAACATCGTGGAGGTGTACCTGGGGTGTCTGTGGTGTACCTGGCAGTGTCAGCGGTGTACCTGCGTGTCAGTGGTACCTGGGAGCGCTCAGATGGCTACCTGGGCACCGAGTTGTACCTGGAGTGTCTGAAGTGTACCTGGGAGTGTCAAAGGTGTACCTGGGAGGCCGGAGGTCTACCTGAAGTGTCTGAGGTGTACCTTGGAGTGCCAGAGGTGTACCTGGGAGGTCAGAGTTGCACCTGGGAGTGTCAGGGTGCACCTGGAGTTTTTGAGATGTTCCTGAAGTGTCCTGGAGATGCACGCGGGAGTGTCAGTGGCGTACTCAGGAGTGCCGAGTATACCTGGGAGTGTTAGGAGGGTACCTGGGAGGTCTGAGGTGTACCTGGGAGTGTCTGCGGAGCACCCAGGAGTGTCAGAGGTGTACATTGAGGTCAGCGGTGTAATCTGGGTGTGGCCAGCGTGTGTACCTGGTGTGTCTGAGGTGTACCTGGGAGTGTCAGGAGGTGTACCTGAGAGCGTCAGAGGTGTACCTGGGAGTGCCAGAGGTAAACCTAGGAGTGTTTGAGGTACCTGACAGTGTCTGAGGTGTACCTGCAGTGTCTGAGGTGTTCCTGGCAGTGTCTGAGGTGTACCTGGCAGTGTCAGAGGTGCACCTAGGAGTGTCTGAGGTACTGGGAGTGTCTGGAGGTGTACCTGGGAGTGTCTGGAGGTGCACATGAGAGTGTCCTGAGGTACCTGGAGCATCGGAGGTATCTGAGTGTCTGAGGTAACTGGCAGTGTCAGCGGTGCAATCTGGGAGTGCCGGAGGTGTAACGGAGGTCAGGAGGTGTACCTGGGAGTGCCGAGGCAGCCCGGAGTGTCACTGGCGGTGTACCCAGAGTGTCTGAGGTGTACCTGGGAGTGCCGGAGGTGTACCGGGAGTGTCGGCGGGTGTACCTGGGAGTGTCTGAGGTGTTCCTGGGAGGCTCAGTGGTGTACCTGGGGAGTGTCAAAGGTGTACTTGGGGAGTGCCGAGGCACCTGGGAGTGTCAGGTGTACCTGGGAGGCCGGCGGTGTACCCGCTGAGGGGAGGTCAGAGATGTGTCAGGGGAGGTCAGTGGAGTACCTGGGAGTGTATGAGGTGTACCTGGCAGTGTCTGAGGTGTACCTGGGAGTGTCTGAGGTGTTACCTGGGTGTGTTAGTGGTGTACCTGGAGAATGTCGGAGGTGTACCTGGGATTATCGGAGGTGTGCTCTGGGAGTGTCAGTGGTGTACCTGGGAGTGTCAGGATGTATACCTGGGAGTATCAGGAGGTGTACCCAGTAGTGTTAGAGGTGTACCTGGGAGGCTCAGAGATGTACTGGGAGTGTCTGAGGTGTAACTGGGTGAGCTGGACGGTTCCTGGGGAGGCCAGAGGTGTACCAGGAATGTCAGTGGAGCACCTGGGGTGTCAGGGTGTAACCTGGAGTGTCTGAGGTGTACCTGGGAGTGTCAGTGAAAATTGGGTGTGTCAGAGGTGTAATCTTGGTTTGTCAGAGGTGCACCTGGAGTGTCTGAGGTACCTGGGAATGTCAGTGGTGTACCTGGGAGTGTCAGGAGGTGTACCTGAGAGTGTCAGAAGTGCACCTGGGAGGTCCGAGGTGCACTGGGGAGGGTCAGAGGTGTGCCTGGGAGCTTGCACCTGGTGTCAGGGTGCGCACCTGGGAGGTCTGAGGATGTACCTGAAGTGTCTGAGGTGTACCTGGGGAGTGTCTGAGGTGTACCTGGGAGTGTCAGAGGAGTACCACGAGGCCCAGAGGAGTACCTGGGAGGTCAGAGGCATACCTGGGAGTGTCAGAGGTGTAACTGGGAGTGTCTGAGGTGTACCTGGGAGTGTCATGAGCACCAGGAGTGTCAGGGTGTACCAAGGAGGTCAGAGGAGCACCTGGGAGCTGTCAGGGGTGCACTGGGAGTGTCTTAGGTGTACCTGGGAGTGTCTGTAGTGTACCTGGGAGGTCAGAGGTGTACCTGGGAGGTCAGTGGTGTACGTGGGAGGCCGAGGTACCTGAGTGTCAGTGGGTGTACCTGGGAGTGTCTGAGGTGTACCTGGAGGCCAGAGGTGTGCCTGGATTGTCTGGAGGTGTACCTAGGATGTCTAGGGAGCACCAGGAGGTCAGAGCTGTACATGGGAGTGTCAGTGTGTACGTGGGAGGTCAGCGGTGTTCCTGGGAGTGTCTGAGGTGTACCTGGGAGTGTCAGAGGTATACCAGGAGTGTCAGAGGTGTACCTGGGAGTGTCAGAGGTACCTAGGAGTGTCTGGAGGTGTACCTGGGTGTGTCTGAGGTGTACCTGGCAGTGTCTGAGGTGTTCTGGCAGTATCTGAGGTGTCTGGAGTGTCAGAGGTGCACCTGGGAGTGTCTGAGGTGTACCTGGGAGTGTCTGAGGTGTACCTGGGAGGTCTGAGGTGTACCTGGGAGTGTCTGATGTGTACCTGGCAGTGTCAGCGGTGAACCTGGGAGTGTGGAGTGGTACTCTGGAGTGCAGATGATACATGGGAGTATCAGAGGTGTAACTGAAAGTGTCTGAGGTGTACCTGGGAGTGTCAGAGGTGTACCTGGGAGTGCCGGAGGTGTACCTGGGAGTGTCGGAGGTGTACCTGGGAGTGTCAGAGGTGTACCTGGAGTGTCAGAGGTGTACCTGGGAGGTCAGCGGGTGTACCTGGGAGTGTCAGCGGTGTACCTGGGAGGTCTGAGGTGTACCTGGGTGTCAGAGGTGTACCTGGGAGTGTCAGAGGTGTACCTGGGAGTGTCAGAGGTGTACCCCAGGAGTGTTTGAGGTGTACCTGAGAGTGTCTGGAGGTACCTGGTGTCTGAGGTGTTCCTGGCAGTTCTGAGGTGCACCTGGCGGTCAGAGGTTACCTGGGAGTGTCTGAGGTGTACCTGGGAGGCTCAGAGATGTACCAGGAGGTCAGTGGAGTACCTGAGTGTCATTGGTGTACCTAGGGATGTCAGTGGTGTACCTGGGAGGTCACAGGTGTACCTGGAGTGTCTGAGGTGTATCTGGGAGAGTTGACTGTTCCTGGGAGTGTCAGAGGTGTACCGGGAATGTCAGTGGAGTCCTTGGGAGTGTCAGGGGTGCCTGGGAGTGTCTGAGGTGTACCTGGGAGTGTCAGTGGTTTACCTGGGAGGTCAGAGGTGTAACTTGGTTTGTCAGAGGTGTACCTGGGAGTGTCTGTGGTGTACCTGGGAATGTCAGTGGTGTACCTGGGAGGTCAGAGGTGTACCTGAGAGTGTCAGAAGTGTACCTGGGAGTGGAGGTGTACCTGGGAGTGGTCAGAGGTGTGCCTGGGAGTGGTCAGAGAGCACCTGGTAGTGTCAGGGGTGCACCTGGGAGTGTCTGAGATGTACCTGGAAGTGTCTGAGGTGTACCTGGGAGTGTCTGAGGTGTACCAGGAGTGCAGGAGCACTCACGGAGTGTCAGAGGAGTACCTGGGAGTGTCAGAGGTATACCTGGCAGTGTCAGAGGTGTAACTGGGAGTGTCTGAGGTGACCTGGGAGTGTCTGGGGAGTACCAGGGAGTGTCAGAGGTGTACCTGGGAGTGTCAGGGTGTGTACGTGGGAGTATCAGCGGTGTACCTGGGAGTGTCTGGAGGAGTACCTGGAGGTCAGGAGGTGTACCTGGGAGGTCAGAGGTGCACCTGGGTAGTGTTAGAGGTGTACATGGTAGGTCAGAGGTGCACCTGGGAGTGTCTGAGGTGTTCTGGCAGTATCTGAGGTGTACCTGGCGGGTGCGTCAGAGGTGCACCTGGGAGTGTCTGAGGTGTACCTGGGAGTGTCTGGAGGTGCACCTGGAGTGTCTGAGGTGTACCTGGGAGTGTCTGATGTGTGCCTGCAGCCAGTGGTGAACCTGGGAGTGTGAGTGGTGTACCTGGGAGTGTCTGAGGTGCACCTGGGAGTGTCTGAGGTGTACCTGGGAGGTCAGGAGTACCACAGAGTGTTAGACGTGTACCTGGGAGTGTCTGAGGTGTACCTGGGAGTGTATGAGATGTACCTGGAGTGTCAGGTGTGTACAAGGGAGGTCAGATGTGTACCTGGGAGTGTCAGGTGTACCTGGAAGTGTCTAAGGTGTACGTGGAAGTGACTGAGGTGCACCTGGAGGTCAGGGGTGTACCAGGGAGCATCAGAGGAGTACCTGGGAGGTCAGGTGTACATGGGAGTGTGAGGTGTACCTGGAGTGTAAGTGGTGTACCTGGAAGTGTCAGAGGTGTACCTGGAGTGCCAGAGGTGTACCTGGGAGTGTCTGAGGTGTACCTGGGAGGTCAGAGGAAAGCCTGAGGTCAGAGATGCACCTGGGAATGTCAAGGGTGCACCTGGGAGTGTCTGAGATGTACCTGAAGTTTGTGAGGTCCCTGGGAGTGTCAGAGGTGTACCTGGAGTGTCAGAGGTGTACCTGGGAGGCCAGAGGTGTACCTGGATGTGTCTGAGGTGTACCTGGTAGTTTTAGAGGTGTTCCTGGGAGTGTCTGAGGTGTACCTGGGAGGCCAGAGGTGTACCAGGGAGGTCAGAGGTACCAGCGTCAGAGGTATGTGGGAGTGTCAGCGGTGTACCCTAGGAGTGTCTGAGGTGAACCTGGGAGGTCAGAGGTGTACCTGGGAGGCCGAGGTGTACCTGGGAGTGTCAGAGGTGTACCTAGGAGTGTTTGAGGTACCTGAGAGTGTCTGAGGTGTACCTGGCAGTGTCTGAGGTTTCCCTGGCAGTGTCTGAGGTGTACCTGGCAGTGTCAGAGGTGCACATGGGAGTGTCTGAGGTGTACCTGGGAGTGTCTGAGGTGTACCTGGGAGTGTCTGAGGTGTACCTGGGAGTGTCTGAGGTGTAACCTGGGAGTGTTAGTGGTGTACCTGAGATTGTCGGAGGTGCACCTGGGAGCATCGAGGTGTACCTGGGAGTGTCTGAGGTGTACCTGGCAGTGTCAGTGGTGTACCTGGGAGTGTCAGTGGTGTGACCTGGGAGGTCAGATGTATACCTGGGAGCATCAGAGGTGTACCTAGGAGTGTCTGAGGTGTACCGGGAGGTCAAAGGTGTAATTTGGGAATGCCGGAGGTGTACCTGGAGTAGGAGGCCCAGGAGGTCGAGGTACCTGGGAGGTCATGGGTGTACCTGAGTGTCGGTGGTGTACCTGGGAGTGTCAGAGGTGTTCCTGGGAGTGTCTGAGGTGTACCTGGAGCTGGAGGTGTAACTGGGAGTGTCAGAGGTGTACCTGGGAGGTCAGAGGTGTACCTGGGTGTCAGGGGTGTACCTGGGAGTGTCGGAGGTGTACCTGAGAGTGTCTGAGGTGTACCTGGGAGTGTCTGAGGTGTACCTGGGAGTGTCTGAGGTACCTGGGAGTGTCTGAGGTGTAACCTGGGTGTTAGTGGTGTACCTGAGAGTGTCTGAGGTGTACCTGGGAGTGTCAGAGGTGTGCCTGGGAGTGTCAGAGTTGCACCTGAGTGTCAGGGGCACACCTGGGAGTTTTAGATGTACCTGAAGTGTCTGAGGTACCTGGAGTGTCTGAGGTGTACCTGGGAGTGTCAGTGGTGTACCTGGGAGTGTCTGAGGTGTACCTGGGAGTGTCTGAGGTACCTGGGAGTGTCTGAGGTGTACCTGGCAGTGTTAGCGGTGTACCTGGGAGGCCAGTGGTGTACCTGGGAGGTCAGATGCATACCTGGGAGTGTCAGAGATGAACCAGGAAGTGTCTTAGGTGTACCTGGGAGGCCTGGGGTGACGTACCTGGGAGTGTCACAGGTGTACCTGGGAGGTGCAAAGGTGAACCTGGAAGTGTCTAAGGTGTACGTGGAAGGATTGAGTGTACCTGGGAGTGTCAGGATGTAACAGGGACTGTCAGAGGAGTACCTGGGAGTCAGGGGTGTACCTGGGAGGCCAGGGTGTACCTGGGAGTGCCAGTAGGTACCTGGGAGGGTCAGAGGTGTACCTGGGTGGTCAGTGGTGTACCTGGGAGGTCACAGGTGTACCTGGGAGGTCAGCTGTGTACAGTGTCTAAGGTGTAATGGAAGGATTGAGGTGTACCTGGGAGGCCGATGTACCAGGGAGTGTCAGAGGAGTAGCTGGCAGGGAGGCACCTGGGAGGCTCAGGTGTACCTGGGAGGTCAGTGGTAACGGAGTTTCAGAGGTGTACCTGGGAGTGTCAGTGGTGTACCTGAAGTGTCTGAGGTGTACCTGGGAGTGCTGTTGTACCTGGGAGGTCAGAGGTGTACCTGGGAGTGCCAGTGTACCTGGGAGGTCTGTGGTGTACCTAGGAGTGACAGAGGTGTGCCTGGGAGTGTCTGAGGTGTACCTGGGAGGCCAGAGGTGGCCCCGGAGTGTCTGAGGTGTACCTGGGAGTGTCTAAGGAGTACCAGGGAGTGTCAGAGGTACATGGGGAGTGTCAGGTGTACGTGGGGAGCCGAGGTGTACCTGGAGGTCTGAGGTGTACCTGGGAGGTCAAAGGTATACCTGGGAGTGTCAGAAGTGTATCTGGGAGGTCAGAGGAGGTACCTAGGAGTGTCTGGAGGTGTACCTGAGTGTGTCTGAGTACCTGGCAGTGTCTGAGGTGTTCCTGGCAGTGTCTGGAGGTGTACTGCAGGTCAGAGGCACCTGGGAGTGTCTGAGGTGTACCTGGGAGTGTCTGAGGTACCTGGGAGTGTCTGAGGTGTACCTGGGAGTGTCTAGGTGTACCTGGCAGTGTCAGCGTGAACCTGGGAGGCCGGGTGGTGTACCTGGGAGGTCAGAGGTGTACCTGGGAGTGTCTGAGGTAACTCTGGGAGTGTCAGTGGTGTACCTGAGTGCTTCTGAGGTGTACCTGGCAGTGTCTGAGGTGTCCCTAGCTGTGTCTGAGGTACCTGGTAGTGTCAGAGGTGCACCTTGGAGTGTCTGAGGTGTACCTGGGAGTGTCTGAGGTGTACCTGGGGAGGCTGTGACCTGGGTGTGTCTGAGGTGTACCTGGGAGTGTCTGGAGGTGTACCTGGAGGTTCTGAACTGTACCTGGCAGTGTCAGCGTGGTACCTGGGAGGCTCAGTGGTGTACCTGGGAGTGTCAGATGTACACCTGGGAGCATCAGAGGTGTACCTGGGAGTGTCTGAGGTGTACCTGGGAGGCCATAGGTGTACCTGGGAGGCCGGAGATGTACCTGCATGTGTCGGAGGTGTACCTGGAGTGTCAGATGTAACTGAGTGTCAGAGGTGGCATGGAAGTGTTAGTGTGTACCTGGAGTGTCAGCTGTGTACCTGGGAGTGTCTGAGGACCTGGGAGTCTAGGCACCTGGGAGTGTCAGAGGCACCTGGGAGTGTCAGA
Source organism: Homarus americanus (assembly GCF_018991925.1). NCBI lineage: Eukaryota > Metazoa > Arthropoda > Malacostraca > Decapoda > Nephropidae > Homarus > Homarus americanus. Next base: position 11,913 of record NW_024717837.1, read on the forward strand.
GGTGTACCTGGGATCGGAGGTGGCGAGAGTGTCTGAAGGTACCTGGGAGGTCGAGATGTACCAGGGATTGTCAGTGGAGTACCTGGTAGTGTCATTGGTACCTAGGAGCGCAGTAGGTACCTGGGAGTGTCACATGTGTACCTGGGAGTGTCAGGTGAACCTGGAAGTGTCTAAGGTGTACGTGGAAGTGACTGAGGTGTACCTGGAGTGTCAGGGGTACATTAGGAGGTCAGAGGAGTACCTGGGAGATGTCAGGGGTGTACCTGGGAGTGTCTTAGGTGTACCTGGGAGTGTCTGTAGTGTACCTGGGAGTGTCAGAGGTGTACCTGGAGTGTCAGTGGTATCTGGGACTGTCTGGAGGTGTACCTGGGAGGTCAGTGGTGTACGTGGGAGTGTCAGAGGTGTACCTGGGAGTGTCAGTGGTGTACCTGGGAGTGTCTGAGGTGTACCTGGGAGGTCAGAGGTGTGCCTGGGATTGTCTGAGGTACCTAGGAGTGTCTAAGGAGTACCAGGGAGTGTCAGAGGTGTACATGGGAGTGTCAGGAGGTGTGACGTGGGAGTGTCAGCGGTGTTCCTGGTCTGAGGCACCTGGGAGTGTCAGAGGTTTACCTGGGAGTGTCAGAGGTGTACCTGGGAGTGTCAGAGGTGCACCTAGGAGTGTCTGAGGTGTACCTGGGTGTCTGAGGTGTACCTGGCAGTGTCTGAGGTGTTCCTGGCAGTGTCTGAGGTGTACCTGGCAGTGTCAGAGGTGCACCTGGGAGTGTCTGAGGTGTACCTGGGAGTGTCTGAGGTGTACCTGGGAGTGTCTGAGGTGTACCTGGGAGTGTCTGATGTACCTGGCAGTGTCAGCGGTGAACCTGGGAGTGTCAGTGGTGTACCTGGAGTGTCAGATGTATACATGGGAGTATCAGAGGTGTAACTGAAAGTGTCTGAGGTGTACCTGGGAGTGTCAGAGGTGTACCTGGGAGTGCCGGAGGTGTACCTAGGAGTGTCGGAGGTGTACCTGGGAGTGTCAGAGGTGTACCTGAGAGTGTCAGAGGTGTACCTGGGAGTTTGCTGGTGTACCTGGGAGGTCGAGGTGCCTGGGAGTGTCAGAGGTGTACCTAGGAGTGTTTGAGGTGTACCTGAGAGTGTCTGAGGTGTACCTGGCAGGTTCGGAGGTGTCCCTGGCAGTTTCCTGAGGTGTACCTGGCAGTGTCAGAGGTGACCTGGGAGTGTCTGAGGTGTACCTGGGAGTATCGGAGGTAAGTGACAGTGTCTGAGGTGTACCTGGGAGGTCAGAGATGTACCTAGGGAGTGTCAGTGGAGTACCTGGGAGGTCATAGGTACCTAGGAGTCAGTGGTGTACCTGGGAGTGTCACAGGTGTACCTGGGAGTGTCAAAGGTGATCCTGGAAGTGTTCAAGGTGTACGTGGGAAGTGACTGAGGTGCACCTGAGTGTCAGGGTGTACCAGGGAGTGTCAGAGAGTACCTGAGTTGTCAGGTGTACCTGGGAGTGTCTTAGGTGTACCTGGGAGGTCTGTAGTGTACCTGGGAGTGTCAGAGGTGTACCTGGGAGGTCAGTGGTGTATCTGGGGAGTGTCTGAGGTGTACCTGGGAGGTCAGTGGTGTACGTGGGAGGTCAGAGGTGTACCTGGGAGGCTCAGTGGTGTATCTGGGAGGTCTGAGGTGTACCTGAGTGTCAGGAGGTGTCCTGGGATTGTCTGAGGTGCACCTAGGAGGTCAGAGGTACTCAGGGAGTGTCTGAGGTGCACCTGGGTGTCTGGAGGTGTACCTGGCAGTGTTCAGATGTTCCTGGCAGTGTCTGAGGTACCTGGCAGTGTCAGAGGTGCACCTGGGAGTGTCTGAGGTGTACCTGGGAGTGTCTGAGGTGTACCTGGGAGTGTCTGAGGTGTACCTGGGAGTGTCTGATGTGCCTGGCAGTGTCAGGGGCGTTGAACCTGGGAGTGTCAGGGTGGTGTACCTGGGAGTGTCGGATGTGAACCTGGGAGCATCGAGG
>NW_024717838.1:0-18249 GCF_018991925.1 Homarus americanus
ACCCAGCGCCTGGATGAGTCAAGCGGATGACAGTCCCCCAGAGATGGATGACCAGGCCGGCCCAGCTCCCACAACATCGCGCAGCCCTTCACCTCAACATTCAGCGTTATCTCCAGAGATAATTGCCTTAATGAAGTTTATGAGAGATGAGAGACGCGAGGATGAAGCTCACAGACGTTTGGCGGATGAGCACAGAAGGCAAGCAGAGGCAGAACGAGACCACCAACGGAGAAAGGAAGACAGTGCACGGTTTGAAGCCTTGATATCTCGCCTCACTGTTAACCAAGCCCCCGGCTCTAACACTGCCTCGGTACTGAATGGTTCAGATACCTCATCCATACTTCCTTCACGCCCCCCAGCCCCACCTAAAGCAGCAGCTCAAACACCGCCCATCTTGGAGCCTGATGTAAATTTCCAGACTTTTCGCGAATGGCGGCGGCGGTGGGCTGATTATGCTACAATGGTGGATCTCCAGAGTTTGTCACAGCCTAAACAACTCATCCAGCTGCGTATGTGCCTGTCCTTGGAAGTTCAGCGTGTCTTAGAACATACGTTGCAGGTACCCCCAACCTCTTCGCTGTCCGTAGAGGCGGTACTGGACGTTCTACAACGGCACATCAAAGGACAGCAGAATGAAGCTCTGCGCAGGAGGGAATTGTTTAGCTGCAGACAGATGGAGGGTGAGTCTTTTGACGCTTTTATGTACGTCTTAAGAGAGCCTCGGAAGAGGTAGATATATGTTTAGGCCACCACCAGCAGTGCGAGGAGACCCAGTTGAAGCAGGTGATCCTGATGGGCGTTAAGGACGAGGAACTTGTCCGACGCCTCACCTCCCTCGACTCTTCCTCTTCTCTTCAGGATGTGTTGACGATATGTCGCTCCTATGAGGCTGCCAGGTGTGCCACCTCTGCCATCCGAGCTCCCCCTACAGCTGTACGCGCTGTGTCCCGGTACAAGAAGGACAAGAAATCTGCTCCTACGCCTTCGCCCACCACGTCCACGCCCGGTTCATTTTGCAACAACTGTGGTAAGCAGCACGGAACACAGGTATGTCCAGCTGCTCAGTCTACCTGCAACAGTTGTGACCGTAAGGGCCACTGGTCACTCACAGTACGGTGCCCAGCCAAACGCGTCCAGTGCAATGTGTGCGGCCGTCTGGGCCACTATGACAAGTGTTGCCCTTCCAACAAACCCAAGGAACAGCGTCAACGGAAGCTTCAGCGCCCTTCTACCAGTGAGGGCCGCCCACAGTCGCCAAATCAGAGGCACGACGACCCTGGACAAAGCCCGACCGATTTTAGGAGGGTGTACTCCTCGCATCCCAGGACCAAAGTCACCCAGTACATCAGCGCCATCGTGACCTACGGCGGCGTGTCATCCCGTCTTCAGATGTTGCCCGACACCGGCGCTGATGCTACAGTCATCGGTCCCCAGCATTTGCGATGCTTGGGGTTCTCTCCAAGCGATCTAGGACCGCCTCCCGAGGACCTCTGCGTCACGGCAGATGGTTCACAGATGGCCCCAGCCCTGGGTTCACTCTATGCACATATCACCTTTGGCAACAGGTCGTGTCAGGCCTGGATTGACGTGCATAATGGTGTCCCGACTCCCTTGCTGTCCTACAGACATTGTCAAGAGTTGGCCATCATTTCCCAGGACTTCCCCAAACCCATTCTTGAGGTAAGACACGCCAACAGGGTGCACGAAGGGAGCAGCAACTACCCTGCTGCCGCCCTACCCCTACCTCTGGCCAGTGACACCTCTCCTTCGGTAGTTGTCCCTGCTGCTTCACGTCCCCACGCCTTGGCTCGCCTCCACGACAGTCACTGTGGAGCCGAGGCCACCAAACGGCGTGCAAGACAGACTGTGTTCTGGCCCGGCATCGACCCCGACATCTCCAATGCTGTCCAGGTGTGTAAGCCCCGCCACGTATTACAACCCAGCCAGCAGCAGGTACCCTTCATGAGTGACGACAACCCCACCCGCCCCTTTGAGTCTGTGTCGGCCGACTTTTTCTGTGTGTCAGGAAAGTCCTTCCTGGTTATCGTCGACCGTCTCTCTGGTTGGCCGGTTGTCATCAAGGGCGGTAATGACACGACGTCTGCCGCCACCATCAGCAAGTTCCGCCACTACCTCCGTGACGTGGGCGTTCCTGTACGCCTGCGAACCGACGGAGGGCCTCAGTTCACAAGCCGGGACTTTGCTGCGTTCCTTGACCGATGGGGAGTCCGGCATGTGTTGTCATCGCCCCATTACCCGCAGTCCAACGGCCACGCTGAGGCTGCTGTCAAATCTTTGAAGCACCTCATCCTTAAGGTGGCCCCTTTTGGGAATATTGACTGCGAGGCCTTCGACCGGGGTTTTCTTGAACTCCGCAACACACCTAACTACACCGGACGCTCCCCTGCCCAGGTTTTGTATGGACGCCCCCTTCGTTCTTGTGTCCCTGCTCACCCTCAATCCTTCTCCAAGGAGTGGCAGGTCAAGACAGAGGATTGTGATCGCCGAGCCGCCGAACGTGTTCAGGACGTCGTCGCCCGCTACAACGACCACGCCCGTTCTCTCCCCAGGTTGAGTGTCGGCACCCAAGTCCGTGTTCAGGACCCGACCTCCCTACGTTGGGACAAAGTAGGCGTAGTCATGGGCCTCGGTAGGTCACGGGACTACCAGGTGCAGTTACCCAGTGGTCGTGTGTGGTGGAGGAACCGCCGTTTTCTCCGCCCCGTAACAATGCCTTCTGCTGGCCCCGCCACCAGTGTTGAGTCCCATACCCTTCCCAGTGATGAAGTCCCTCGACGCCCAGAACGGATCCAGAAGAAAAGGTCCGCTCAAGACTTTGCTATGAGCGTATAGGGGGGAGGGAGGTGTATGTATATTATGTATGCTGGATTATGTACTATGTATGTATATTATGTATGTGCTCCATTTATATTTATTCAGCCTAGCTAGCAGCGTGTGGCAATGTTATTACCATATCCCACATGCTTAATTAATGTGCCTGGCGACGTATGGAAGCTGCTAATGTATCACTTGCCATACGTCGTCTATGGTAGTTGAGAGGACCTTAGCTAAGGGAGCAGTGCTATCCACCTCTCTGTGTACCTCTTATCAGTAAGCCGAACCTACAAAACTATACAGGTGTTTGTGTTCTCTCCTGTATATAGAACTTATTACCCAGAACATCTAACAGATTTAGTACTTTAAAACAATATTTTACCAAGTAATCCGAGAATCGCCACATAGCGAATGGGAGACTGTCAAAGTCAATTGAGGGTCGATTTAGTAATTTATAACAATATTATACGAAATAGTCCGAGAATCGCCACACACCCAGTGGGAGACTGGCAAAGTCAATTAAGGGTCGGTTTAGTACTTTATAACAATACTATACGAAATAATCCGAGAATCGCCACACACTGAGTGGGAGACTGTCAAAGTCAATTGAGGGTCGATGTAGTCCTTAAGAACAACATTATACGAAATAATACGAGAATCGCCACACAACGACTGGGAGACTTTCAAAGTCAAATGAGGGTCGATTTAGTACTTTATAACAATATTTTACCAAGTGATCCGAGAATCGCCACACACCGAGTAGGAGACTCTCAAAGTCAATTGAGGGTCGATTTAGTACTTAAGAACAATATTTTACAAAATAATCCGAGAATCGCCACACACCGAGTGGGAGACTCTCAAAGTCAATTGAGGGTCGATTTAGTTCTTTATATCAATATTATACGAAGTAATCCGAGAATCGCCACCCAGTGGGAGACTCTCAGAAACTCAATTGAGGTGAATTTAGTACTTTATAACATAATATACAGAAATAATCCGAGAATCGCCACACCCAGTGGAGACTGCCAAAAGTCAATTGAGGTCGATTTAGTAATTTATAACAATAATTACCAAATAATCGAATCGCCACACAACGAGTGAGACTGTCAAAGTCATTTTGGAATGAATTAAGTACTTTATAACAATATTATACGAAATAATCCAAATCCTGTAACACCCAGTGGGGAGCTGTCAAAGTCATTGAGGTCAATTTAGTACTTTATAACAATATTATACGAAATAATCCGAGAATCGCCACACACCCTGTGGGAGACTGTCAAAGTCAATTGAGGGTCGATTTAGTATTTTAAAACAATATTTTACCAAGTAATCCGAGAATCGCCACATAGCGAATGGGAGACTGTCAAAGTCAATTGAGGGTCGATTTAGTACTTTATAACAATATTATACCAAATAATCCGAGAATCGCCACACACCCAGTGGGAGACTCTCAAAGTCAATTGAGGGTCGATTTAGTAGTTTATAACAATATTTTACCAAGTAATCCCAGAATCGCCATATAGCGAATGGGAGACTGTCAAAGTCAATTGAGGGTCGATTTAGTACTTAAGAACAATATTATACAAAATCATCCGAGAATCGCCACACACCCTGTGGGAGACTCTCAAAGTCACTTGAGGGTCGATTTAGTACTTTATAACAATAATATACGAAATAATCCGGGAATCGCCACACACTGAGTGGGAGACTGTCAAAGTCAATTGAGGGTCGATTTAGTACTTTATAACAATAATATACGAAATAATCCGAGAATCGCCACACACCCTGTGGGAGACTGTCAAAGTCAATTGAGGGTCGATTTAGTACTTTATAACAATATTATACGAAATAATCCGAGAATCGTCACACACCCAGTGGGAGACTGTCAAAGTCAATTGAGGGTCGATTTAGTACTTTATAACAATATTTTACCAAATAATCCGAGAATCGCCACACAACGAGTGGGAGACTGTCAAAGTCAATTGAGGGTCGATTTAGTAGTTAAGAACAATATTATACGAAATAATTCGAGAATCGCCACACAACGACTGGGAGACTTTCAAAGTCAATTGAGGGTCGGTTTAGTACTTTATAACAATATTATTCGAAGTAATCCGAGAATCGCCACACACCGAGTGGGAGACTCTCAAAGTCATTTGAGGGTCGATTTAGTACTTTATAACAATATTATACGAAATAATCCGTGAATCGCAACACACTGAGTGGGAGACTGTCAAAGTCAATTGAGGGTCGATTTACAACTTTGTAACAATATTATACGAAATAATCCGAGAATCGCCACACACCCTGTGGGAGACTGTCAAAGTCAATTGAGGGTCGATTTAGTACTTTATAACAATAATATACGAAATAATCCGAGAATCGCCACACACCCTGTGGGAGACTGTGAAAGTCAATTGAGGGTCGATTTAGTATTTTATAACAATATTATACGAAATAATCCGACAATCGCCACACACCCAGTGGGAGACTGTCAAAGTCAATTGAGGGTCGATTTAGTACTTAAGAACAATATTATACGAAATAATTCGAGAATCGCCACACAACGAGTGGGAGACTGTCAACGTCAATTGAGGGTCGATTTAGTACTTTATAACAATATTAATCGAAATAATCCGAGAATCGCCACACACCCAGTGGGAGACTGCCAAAGTCAATTGAGGGTCAATTTAGTAATTTATAACAATATTTTACCAAATAATCCGAGAATCGCCACACAACGAGTGGGAGACTGTCAAAGTCAATTGAGGGTCGATTTAGTACTTAAGAACAATAATATACGAAATAATCAGAGAATCGCCACACACCCAGTGGCAGACTCTCAAAGTCAATTGAGGGTCGATTTAGTAATTAAGAACAATATTATACGAAATAATCCGAGAATCGCCACACACCGAGTGGGAGACTGTCGAAGTCAATTGAGGGCCGATTTAGTACTTAAGAACAATATTATACAAAATAATCCGAGAATCGCCACACACCCTGTGGGAGACTGTCAAAGTCAATTGAGGGTCGATTTAGTACTTAAAAACAATATTATACGAAATAATCAGAGAATCGCCACACCTTGAGTGGGAGACTGTCAAAGTCAATTGAGGGTCGATTTAGTAATTTCTAACAATATTATACGAAATAGTCCGAGAATCGCCACACACCCAGTGGGAGACTAGCAAAGTCAATTAAGGGTCAGTTTAGTACTTTATAACAATATTATACGAAATAATCCGAGAATAGCCACACACCCAGTGGGAGACTGTCAAAGTCAATTGAGGGTCGGTTTAGTACTTTATAACCATATTATACGAAATAATCCGAGAATCGCCACACACCCAGTGGGAGACAGTCAAAGTCAAATGAGGGTCGATTTAGTCCTTAAGAACAACATTATACGAAATAATACGAGAATCGCCACACACCCAGTGGGAGACTTTCAAAGTCAAATGAGGGTCGATTTAGTACTTTATAACAATATTTTACCAAGTGATCCGAGAATCGCCACACACCGAGTGGGAGACTCTCAAAGTCAATTGAGGGTCGATTTAGTCCTTAAGAACAACATTATACGAAATTATACGAGAATCGCCACACAACGACTGGGAGACTGTCGAAGTCAATTGAGGGTCGATTTAGTACTTAAGAACAATATTATACAAAATAATCCGAGAATCGCCACACACCCTGTGGCAGACTGTCATAGTCAATTGAGTGTCGATTTAGTACTTTAAAACAATATTATACGAAATAATCCGAGAATCGCCACACACCCAGTGGAAGACTGTCAAAGTCAATTGAGGGTCGATTTAGTACTTTATAACAATATTTTACCAAATAATCCGAGAATCGCCACACACCGAGTGGGAGACTGTCCAAGTCAATTGAGGGTCGATTTAGTACTTTATAACAATATTATACGAAATAATCCGAGAATCGCCACACACCCAGTGGGAGACTGTCAAAGTCAATTGAGGGTCGGTTTAGTACTTTATAACAATATTATACCAAATAATCCGAGAATCGCCACACAGCCAGTGGGAGACTGTCAAAGTCAATTGAGGGTCGATTTAATAGTTTATAACAATATTTTACCAAGTAATCCGAGAATCGCCACATAGCGAATGGGAGACTGTCAAAGTCAATTGAGGGTCGATTTAGTACTTTACAACAATATTATACGAAATAATCCGAGAATCGCCACACAACGAGTGGGAGACTCTCAAAGTCAATTGAGGGTCGATTTAGTACTTAAGAACAATATTATACGAAATAATTCGAGAATCGCCACACAACGACTGGGAGACTTTCAAAGTCAATTGAGGGTCGGTTTAGTACTTTATAACAATATTATACGATGTAATCCGAGAATCGCCACACACCGCGTGGGAGACTGTCGAAGTCAATTGAGGGTCGATTTAGTACTTAAGAACAATATTATACAAAATAATCCGAGAATCGCCACACACCCTGTGGGAGACTGTCAAAGTCAATTGAGGGTCGGTTTGGTACTTTTATAACAATATTATGCAAATAATCCGAGAATCATCACAACCAGTGGGAGACTGTCAAAAGTCAATTGAGGGTCATTTAGTACTTTATAACAATATTTTGCAAATAATCCGAGAATCGCCACACACCGAGTAAGGAGACTGTCAAGAATCAATTGAGGGTCGATTAGTGCCAGAACAATATTATACAGAAATAATCGAGAATCCTTTACCTTGAGTGGAGACTGTCAAAAGTCAATTGAGAGGTCGATTTGGTAATTTATAACAATATTATGCAGAAATAGTCGAGAATCGCCACACACCAGTGGGAGACTGGCAAAATCAATTAAAGAGATCGGTTTAGTGCACTTTATAACAATATTATACGAAATAATCCGAGAATCTCGCCACACACTGAGTGGAGACTGTCAAAATCAATTGAGGGTCGATTGGTCATAAGAACAACATTTATAAAAGGAAATAATCCGAGAATCGCCACACACCCTGTGGGAGACTGTCAAAGTCAATTGAGGGTCGATTTAGTACTTTATAACAATATTATACGAAATAATCCGAGAATCGCCACACAGCCAGTGGGAGACTGTCAAAGTCAATTGAGGGTCGATTTAGTACTTTATAACAATATTTTACCAAATAATCCGAGAATCGCCACACACCGAGTGGGAGACTGTCATAGTCAATTGAGTGTCGATTTAGTACTTTAAAACAATATTATACGAAATAATCCGAGAATCGCCACACACCCAGTGGTTGACTGTCAAACTCAATTGAGGGTCAATTTAGTACTTTATAACAATATTATACGAAATAATCCGAGAATCGCCACACACCCAGTGGGAGACTGCCAAAGTCAATTGAGGGTCGATTTAGTAATTTATAACAATAATTTACCAAATAATCCGAGAATCGCCACACACCGAGTGGGAGACTGTCAAAGTCATTTTTGGGTCGATTTAGTACTTTATAACAATATTATACGAAATAATCCGGAAATCGCAACACCCAGTGGGAGACTGTCAAAGTCAATTGAGGGTCAATTTAGTACTTTATAACAATATTATACGAAATAATCCGAGAATCGCCACACACTCAGTGGGAGACTGTCAAAGTCAATTGAGGGTCGATTTAGTACTTTATAACAATATTTTACTAAGTAATCCGAGAATCGCGACATAGCGAGTGGGAGACTGTCAAAGTCAATTGAGGGTCGATTTAGTACATTATAACAATATTATACCAAATAATCCGAGAATCGCCACACACCTAGTGGGAGACTGTCAAAGTCAATTGAGGGTCGATTTAGTAGTTTATAACAATATTTTACCAAGTAATCCGAGAATCGCCACATAGCGAATGGGAGACTGTCAAAGTCAATTGAGGGTCGATTTAGTACTTTATAACAATATTATACGAAATAATCCGACAATCGCCACACACCGAGTGGGAGACTCTCAAAGTCAATTGAGGGTCGATTTAGTACTTAAGAACAATATTATGCGAAATAATTCGAGAATCGCCACACAACGACTGGGAGACTTTCAAAGTCAATTGAGGGTCGGTTTAGTACTTTATAACAATATTATACGAAGTAATCCGAGAATCGCCACACACCGCGTGGGAGACTGTCGAAGTCAATTGAGGGTCGATTTAGTACTTAAGAACAATATTATACAAAATAATCGGAGAATCGCCACACAACCAGTGGGAGACTGCCAAAGTCAATTGAGGGTCGATTTAGTAATTTATAACAATAATTTACCAAATAATCCGAGAATCGCCACACACCGAGTGGGAGACTCTCAAAGTCAATTGAGGGTCGATTTAGTACTTTATAACAATATTATACGAAGTAATCCGAGAATCGCCATACATCGCGTGGGAGACTGTCGAAGTCAATTGAGGGTCGATTTAGTACTTCAGAACAATATTATACAAAATAATCCGAGAATCGCCACACACCCTGTGGCAGACTGTCATAGTCAATTGAGTGTCGATTTAGTACTTTAAAACAATATTATACGAAATAATCCGAGAATCGCCACACACCCAGTGGGAGACTGTCAAATTCAATTGAGGGTCAATTTAGTACTTTATAACAATATTATACGAAATAATCCGAGAATCGCCACACACCCAGTGGGAGACTGTCAAAGTCAATTGAGGGTCGATTTAGTAGTGTATAACAATATTTTACCAAATAATCCGAGAATCGCCACACATCGAGTGGGAGACTGTCCAAGTCAATTGAGGGTCGATTTAGTACTTTATAACAATATTATACGAAATAATCCGAGAATCGCCACACACCCAGTGGGAGACTGTCAAAGTCAATTGAGGGTCGATTTAGTACTTAAGAACAATATTATACGAAATAATTCGAGAATCGCCACACAACGACTGGGAGACTTTCAAAGTCAATTGAGGGTCGGTTTAGTACTTTATAACACTATTATACGAAGTAATCCGAGAATCGCCACACACCGCTTGGAAGACTGTCAAAGTCAATTGAGGGTCGATTTAGTACTCTATAACAATATTATACGAAATAGTCCGAGAATCGCCACACACCGAGTGGGAGACTGTCAAAGTCAATTGAGGGTCGATTTAGTACTTTATAACAATATTATACGAAATAGTCCGAGAATCGCCACACACCGAGTGGGAGACTAGCAAAGTCAATTAAGGGTCGGTTTAGTACTTTATAACAATATTATACGAAATAGTCCGAGAATCGCCACATAGCGAATGGGAGACTCTCAAAGTCAATTGAGGGTCGATTTAGTACTTTACAACAATATTATACGAAATAATCCGAGAATCGCCACACACCGAGTGGGAGACTCTCAAAGTCAATTGAGGGTCGATTTAGTACTTAAGAACAATATTATACGAAATAATTCGAGAATCGCCACACGCAGTGGAGACTGTCAAAGTCAATTGAGGTCGGTTTAGTACTTTATAACAATATTGCACCAAAGCCAATCAAAGAATCATACAGCCAGTGGGAGACTGTCAAAGTCAATTGAGGGTCGATTTAATAGTTTATAACAATATTTTACCAAGTAATCCAAGAATCGCCACATAGCGAATGGGAGACTGTCAAAGTCAATTGAGGGTCGATTTAGTACTTTACAACAATATTATACGAAATAATCCGAGAATCGCCACACACCGAGTGGGAGACTGTCAAAGTCAATTGAGGGTCGATTTAGTACTTAAGAACAATATTATACGAAATAATTCGAGAATCGCCACACAACGACTGGGAGACTTTCAAAGTCAATTGAGGGTCGGTTTAGCACTTTATAACAATATTATACGATGTAATCCGAGAATCGCCACAAACCGCGTGGGAGACTATCGAAGTCAATTGAGGGTCGATTTAGTACTTAAGAACAATATTATACAAAATAATCCGAGAATCGCCACATAACCTGTGGGAGACTGTCAAAGTCAATTGAGGGTCGGTTTAGTACTTTATAACAATATTATACCAAATAATCCGAGAATCGCCACACAGCCATTGGGAGACTGTCAAAGTCAATTGAGGGTCGATTTAGTACTTTATAACAATATTTTACCAAATAATCCGAGAATCGCCACACACCGAGTGGGAGACTGTCATAGTCAATTGAGTGTCGATTTAGTACTTTAAAACAATATTATACGAAATAATCCGAGAATCGCCACACACCCAGTGGGAGACTGTCAAACTCAATTGAGGGTCAATTTAGTACTTTATAACAATATTATACGAAATAATCCGAGAATCGCCACACACCCAGTGGGAGACTGCCAAAGTCAATTGAGGGTCGATTTAGTAATAGATAACAATAATTTACCAAATAATCCGAGAATCGCCACACAACGAGTGGGAGACTGTCAAAGTCATTTTTGGGTCGATTTAGTACTTTATAACAATATTATACGAAATAATCCGGAAATCGCAACACCCAGTGGGAGACTGTCAAAGTCAATTGAGGGTCAATTTAGTACTTTATAACAATATTATACGAAATAATCCGAGAATCGCCACACACTCAGTGGGAGACTGTCAAAGTCAATTGAAGGTCGATTTAGTACTTTATAACAATATTTTACCAAGTAATCCGAGAATCGCGACATAGCGAGTGGGAGACTGTCAAAGTCAATTGAGGGTCGATTTAGTACTTTATAACAATATTATACCAAATAATCCGAGAATCGCCACACACCTAGTGGGAGAATGTCAAAGTCAATTGAGGGTCGATTTAGTAGTTTATAACAATATTTTACCAAGTAATCCAAGAATCGCCACATAGCGAATGGGAGACTGTCAAAGTCAATTGAGGGTCGATTTAGTACTTTATAACAATATTATACGAAATAATCCGAGAATCGCCACACACCTAGTGGGAGAATGTCAAAGTCAATTGAGGGTCGATTTAGTAGTTTATAACAATATTTTACCAAGTAATCCAAGAATCGCCACACACCCTGTGGGAGACTGTCAAAGTCATTTGAGGGTCGATTTAGTACTTTATAACAATAATATACGAAATAATCCGAGAATCGCCACACACTGAGTGGGAGACTGTCAAAGTCAATTGAGGGTCGATTTAGTACTTTATAACAATAATATACGAAATAATCTGGGAATCGCCACACACTGAGTGGGAGACTGTCAAAGTCAATTGAGGGTCGATTTAGTACTTTATAACAATAATATACGAAATAATCCGAGAATCGCCACACACCCTGTGGGAGACTGTGAAAGTCAATTGAGGGTCGATTTCGTACTTTATAACAATATTATACGAAATAATCCGAGAATCGCCACACACCTAGTGGGAGACTGTCAAAGTCAATTGACGGTCGATTTAGTACTTAAGAACAATATTATACGAAATAATTCGAGAATCGCCACACACCGAGTGGGAGACTGTCAACGTCAATTGAGGGTCGATTTAGTACTTTATAACAATATTAATCGAAATAATCCGAGAATCGCCACACACCCAGTGGGAGACTGCCAAAGTCAATTGAGGGTCGATTTAGTAATTTATAACAATATTTTACCAAATAATCCGAGAATCGCCACACAACGAGTGGGAGACTGTCAAAGTCAATTGAGGGTCGATTTAGTACTTAAGAACAATATTATACGAAATAATCAGAGAATCGCCACACACCCAGTGGCAGACTCTCAAAGTCAATTGAGGGTCGATTTAGTAATTAAGAACAATATTATACGAAATAATCCGAGAATCGCCACACACTGAGTGGGAGACTGTCGAAGTCAATTGAGGGCCGATTTAGTACTTAAGAACAATATTATACAAAATAATCCGAGAATCGCCACACACCCTGTGGGAGACTGTCAAAGTCAATTGAGGGTCGATTTAGTACTTAAAAACAATATTATACGAAATAATCAGAGAATCGCCACACCTTGAGTGGGAGATTGTCAAAGTCAATTGAGGGTCGATTTAGTAATTTCTAACAATATTATACGAAATAGTCCGAGAATCGCCACACACCCAGTGGGAGACTGGCAAAGTCAATTAAGGGTCGGTTTAGTACTTTATAACAATATTATACGAAATAATCCGAGAATAGCCACACACCCAGTTGGAGACTGTCAAAGTCAATTGAGGGTCGGTTTAGTACTTTATAACCATATTATACGAAATAATCCGAGAATCGCCACACACACAATGGGAGACAGTCAAAGTCAAATGAGGGTCGATTTAGTCCTTAAGAACAACATTATACGAAATAATACGAGAATCGCCACACACCCAGTGGGAGACTTTCAAAGTCAAATGAGGGTCGATTTAGTACTTTATAACAATATTTTACCAAGTGATCCGAGAATCGCCACACACCGAGTGGGAGACTCTCAAAGTCAATTGAGGGTCGATTTAGTCCTTAAGAACAACATTATACGAAATTATACGAGAATCGCCACACAACGACTGGGAGACTTTCAAAGTCAAATGAGGGTCGATTTAGTACTTTATAACAATATTTTACCAAGTGATCCGAGAATCGCCACACACCGAGTGGGAGACTCTCAAAGTCAATTGAGGGTCGATTTAGTACTTAAGAACAATATTTTACCAAATAATCCCAGAATCGCCACACACCGAGTGGGAGACTCTCAAAGTCAATTGAGGGTCGATTTAGTACTTTATAACAATATTATACGAAGTAATCCAAGAATCGCCACACACCGCGTGAGAGACTGTCGAAGTCAATTGAGGGTCGATTTAGTAGTTAAGAACAATATTATACAAAATAATCCGAGAATCGCCACACACCCTGTGGCAGACTGTCATAGTCAATTGAGTGTCGATTTAGTACTTTAAAACAATATTATACGAAATAATCCGAGAATCGCCACACACCCAGTGGGAGACTCTCAAAGTCAATTAAGGGTCGATTTAGTACTTTATAACAATATTATACGAAATAATCCGAGAATCGCCACACACCCAGTGGGAGACTGTCAATGTCAATTGAGGGTCGATTTAGTACTTTATAACAATATTTTACCAAATAATCCGAGAATCGCCACACACCGAGTGGGAGACTGTCCAAGTCAATTGAGGGTCGATTTAGTACTTTATAACAATATTATACGAAATAATCCGAGAATCGCCACACACCCAGTGGGAGACTTTCAAAGTCAATTGAGGGTCGATTTAGTACTTTATAACAATATTTTACCAAATAATCCGAGAATCGCCACATACCGAGTGGGAGACTGTCAAAGTCAATTGAGGGTCGATTTAGTACTTAAGAACAATATTATACGAAATAAATCGAGAATCGCCACACATCGACTGGGAGACTTTCAAAGTCAATTGAGGGGCAGTTTAGTACTTTATAACAATATTATACGAAGTAATCCGAGAATCGCCACACACCGCTTGGGAGACTCTCAAAGTCAATTGAGGGTCGATTTAGTACTTTATAACAATATTATACGAAATAGTCCGAGAATCGCCACACACCCAGTGGGAGACTAGCAAAGTCAATTAAGGGTCGGTTTAGTACTTTATAACAATATTATACGAAATATTCCGAGAATCGCCACACACCCAGTGGGAGACTCTCAAAGTCAATTGAGGGTCGGTTTAGTACTTTATAACAATATTATACCAAAT
This sequence comes from Homarus americanus, assembly GCF_018991925.1. Lineage (NCBI taxonomy): Eukaryota > Metazoa > Arthropoda > Malacostraca > Decapoda > Nephropidae > Homarus > Homarus americanus. The sequence continues at coordinate 14,510 of NW_024717838.1, forward strand.
AATCCGAGAATCGCCACACAGCCAGTGGGAGACTGTCAAAGTCAATTGAGGGTCGATTTAGTACTTTATAACAATATTATACGAAATAATCCGAGAATCGCCACACACCCAGTGGGAGACTGTCAAACTCAATTGAGAATCGATTTAGTACTTAAGAACAATATTATACGAAATAATTCGAGAATCGCCACACAACGGCTGGGAGACTTTCAAAGTCAATTGAGGGTCGGTTTAGCACTTTATAACAATATTATACGAAGTAAACCGAGAATCGCCACACAACGAGTGGGAGACTCTCAAAGTCAATTGAGGGTCGGTTTAGTACTTTATAACTATATTATACGAAGTAAACCGAGAATCGCCACACAACGAGTGGGAGACTCTCAAAGTCAATTGAGGGTCGATTTAGTATTTAAGAACAATATTATACAAAATAATCCGAGAATCGCCACACACCCTGTGGGAGACTGTCAAAGTCAATTGAGGGTCGATTTAGTACTTTATAACAATATTATACGAAATAATACGAGAATCGCCACACACCCAGTGGGAGACTGTCAAAGTCAATTGAGAATCGATTTAGTACTTAAGAACAATATTATACGAAATAATTTGAGAATCGCCACACAACGACTAGGAGACTTTCAAAGTCAATTGAGGGGTCAGTTTGAGCTTTATAACAATATTATACAAAAGTAAGCCGAGAATCGCCACACCAACAGTGGGGAGACTCTCCAAAGTCAATTGAGGTCGATTTGTATTAAGAACAATATATACAAAACAATCCGAGAATCATACACACCCTGTAGAGACTGTCAAAGTCAATTGAGGGTCGATTTAGTACTTTATAACAATATTATACGAAATAATCGAGAATCGCCACACCCAGTGGGAGACTGTCAAAGTCAATTGAGAATCGATTTAGTACTTAAGAACAATATTATACGAAATAATTTGAGAATCGCCACACAAAGACTGGGAGACTTTCAAAGTCAATTGAGGGTCGGTTTAGTACTTTATAACAATATTATACGAAGTAAACCGAACATCGCCACACAACGAGTGCGAGACTCTCAAAGTCAATTGAGGGTCGATTTAGTATTTAAGAACAATATTATACAAAATAATCCGAGAATCGCCACACACCCTGTGGGAGACTCTCAAAGTCCATTGAGGGTCGATTTAGTACTTTATAACAATATTATACGAAATAATCCGAGAATCGCCACACACTCAGTGGGACACTGTCAAAGTCAATTGAGGGTCGATTTAGTACTTTATAACAATATTTTACCAAATAATCCGAGACTCGCCACACACCGAGTGGGAGACTGTCAAAGTCAATTGAGGTCGATTTAGTACTTAAGAACAATATTATACAAAATAATCAAGGAATCATCTTTTACACCGAGTGGGAGACTCTCAAAGTCAATTGAGGTCGATTTAGTATAGAACAATATTATACAGAATAATTCGAAATCGCCGCAACGACAGGAGACTTTCAAAGTCAATTGAGGGTCGATTTAGTACTTTATAACAATATTATACTAAGTAATCCGAGAATCGCCACACACCGCGTGGGAGACTGTCGAAGTCAATTGAGGGTCGATTTAGTACTTAAGAACAATATTATACAAAATAATCCGAGAATCGCCACACACCCTGTGGGAAACTGTCAAAGTCAATTGAGGGTCGATTTAGTACTTTATAACAATAATTTACCAAATAATCCGAGAATCGCCACACAACGAGTGGGAGACTGTCAAAGTCATTTTTGGGTCGATTTAGTACTTTATAACAATATTATACGAAATAATCCGGAAATCGCAACACCCAGTGGGAGACTGTCAAAGTCAATTGAGGTCAATTTAGTACTTTATGACAATATTATACGAAATAATCCGAGAATCGCCACACACTCAGTGGGAGACTGTCAAAGTCAATTGAGGGTCGATTTAGTACTTTATAACAATATTATACCAAATAATCCGAGAATCGCCACACACCCAGTGGGAGACTTTCAAAGTCAATTGAGGGTCGATTTAGCATTTTATAACAATATTTTACGAAATAATCCGAAAATCGCCACACACCGAGTGGGAGACTTTCAAAGTCAATTGAGGGTCGATTTAGTACTAACGAACAATAATATACGAAATAATCCGAGAATCGCCACACACCGAGTGGGAGACTGTCAAAGGCAATTGAGGGTCGATTTAGTACTTTATAACAATAATATACGAAATAATCCGAGAATCGCCACACACCCTGTGGGAGACTGTGAAAGTCAATTGAGGGTCGATTAAGTACTTTATAACAATATTATACAAAATAATCCGAGAATCGCCACACACCCAGTGGGAGACTGTCAAAGTCAATTGAGGGTCGATTTAGTACTTTATAACAATATTTTACCAAATAATCCGAGAATCGCCACACACCGAGTGGGAGACTGTCAAAGTCAATTGAGGGTCGATTTAGTACTTAAGAACAATATTATACGAAATAATTCGAGAATCGCCACACAACGACTGGGAGACTTTCAAAGTCAATTGAGGGTCGGTTTAGTAATTTATAACAATATTATACGAAGTAATCCGAGAATCGCCACACACCGCGTGGGAGACTGTCAAAGTCAATTGAGGGTCGATTTAGTATTTAAGAACAATATTATACAAAATAATCCGAGAATCGCCACACACCCTGTGGGAGACTGTCAAAGTCAATTGAGGGTCGATTTAGTACTTTATAACAATATTATACGAAATAATCCGAGAATCGCCACACACAAAGTGGGAGACTGTCAAAGTCAATTGAGAATCGATTCAGTACTTAAGAACAATATTATACGAAATAATTCGAGAATCGCCACACAACGACTGGGAGACTTTCAAAGTCAATTGAGGGTCGGTTTAGTACTTTATAACAATATTATACGAAGTAAAACGAGAATCGCCACACAACGAGTGGGAGACTCTCAAAGTCAATTGAGGGTCGATTTAGTATTTAAGAACAATATTATACAAAATAATCCGAGAATCGCTACATACCCTGTGGGAGACTGTCAAAGTCAATTGAGGGTCGATTTAGTACTTTATAACAATATTATACGAAATAATCCGAGAATCGCCACACACCCAGTGGGAGACTGTGAAAGTCAATTGAGAATCGATTTAGTACTTAAGAACAATATTATACGAAATAATTTGAGAATCGCCACACAACGACTGGGAGACTTTCAAAGTCAATTGAGGGTCGGTTTAGTACTTTATAACAATATTATACGAAGTAAACCGAGAATCGCCACACAACGAGTGGGAGACTCTCAAAGTCAATTGAGGTTCGATTTAGTATTTAAGAACAATATTATACAAAATAATCCGAGAATCGCCACACACCATGTGGGAGACTGTCAAAGTCAATTGAGGGTCGATTTAGTACTTTATAACAATATTATACGAAATAATCCGAGAATCGCCACACACCCAGTGGGACACTGTCAAAGTCAATTGAGGGTCGATTTAGTACTTAAGAACAATATTATACGAAATAATTCGAGAATCGCCACACAACGCGTGGGAGACTGTCAAAATCAATTGAGGGTCGATTTAGTACTTAAGAACAATATTATACAAAATAATCCGAGAATCGCCACACACCGAGTGGGAGACTCTCAAAGGCAATTGAGGGTCGATTTAGTACTTAAGAACAATATTATACGAAATAATTCGAGAATCGCC
>NW_024717839.1:0-14347 GCF_018991925.1 Homarus americanus
TTAGTCATAAAGGCACGCCAGCACAGTGATATTTTCGGAAAAAATGTGTTGTTTAATGTTGATATTTAAGATGCAAGAACCATAACTATATGACTGGTGCTCTTATATAATGAAAATGTGCAGCTGACACCACCAAAATGAGTTTACTTTATTATTATTAACTAATCTGCAAATAGAGTTTAACAATGTTCATATTATTATTTTTTTTACATCTAATACAGTTAACATTTATTATAACGGGTATGGTATAATACTGCTACTAATGATAATTATAATAACAATAATGATAATAATAATAATATTAATAATAATGATAATGGTAATGACAATAATAGTAACTACAACAACAACAATAATAGTCATAATAATAATAATAATAATAATAATAATAATAATAATAATAATAATAATAACGATGATGATGATGATGACACACACACACCTTGACGTAGCTCTTCACTTATATCAATAAGTTCATCTTGTGGGAGACCCAGGTGATACTTCCAATCAGGGGTGAAGGAAACACACTGGTGTCAAGTTCGTAAGTTCTATTTCTGGGACAAACACACAAAAGGAGTTAAGACGGGGGAACAGTGTCCTGTCTTGGAATCTCTCTGGGTATCTCTATCTGCGCATGCGCGTACAGCGCGCATGTGCCTAAAACATGAACTAACATTCAGTGACAAAAGGGAGTATGATTATAACATATAATACAGAGACCTGAATCAATAATGGTAAATAGTACAGTTACATATTACAGCAATATTCGTCTCATATATCTACACCTCCCTCCCCCTCACGCTCGTAGTGCAATCTCGAGCGGACTCTTTTTTCATGAGCCTTTGAGAGTGACGTGGGAAAACTGGGGGTCACTGAATGAGGACTTACTTTTCTCGTCCAAGCAAGGGTTCACAGGGATATGGGGGAGGGGTTCACCACTAGGGGACGGTACTGAACGAAGAAAGCGGCGATTCCGCCACCATACCCGACCACTTGGGAGACGGACCTCGTAATCCCTGGTCTTGCCGCAGCCCATGACAACCCCGACCTTGTCCCAGCGGTGAGACGTCGGGTCTTGAACCCGAACTGTTTGCCCGATACCCAACTTGGGAAGGGGTCGGGCGTGCTGATCGTACTGTGCCTTTACCTGGTCAGCACGGGCGGCTGCACGACGATCGCAGTCCTCGGTCTTGGCCTGCCACTCCCTCGAGAAGGACTCAGGATGGGCAGGGACACTTGACCGTAGTGGGTGGCCGTATAACATCTGTGCTGGGGAGCGACCTGTGAAGTTGGGGGTATTCCGCAATTCTAATAAACCCTGGTCAAACTTCTCACAGTCAATGTTGCCTGAGGGTGCCGTCTTGAGGATGAGATGCTTGACGGACTTTACGGCAGCCTCGGCATGTCCATTGGACTGGGGATAATGTGGCGAGGACACCACATGATAAACTCCCCATCGCTCCATGCAGTCCCGGAAGTCGTTGCTGGTGAACTGGGGCCCGCCGTCAGTCCTCAGGCGGAGAGGGACACCAACTTCCCGGAAGTAGCGACAGAACATACGTACTGTATGAGAGGCAGTAGTGTTGCCTCCGCAGGGAACGACAACAGGCCAACCTGAAAGCCGGTCGGCGATGACGAGAAAGGACTTTCCCGCCACAACGAAGAAATCCGCAGAGACGGACTCAAAGGGCCTCGTAGGGTTGTCGTTATTGACATGTTTTATTTCCAGAATTGGCTTAGGGAAGTCTGGAGATATTATGGCCAACTCTTGACAGTGGCCATAAGACAGTAGTGGCATCTGAACACCTTTGTGGACCTGAATCCTGGCAGAACATGACTGCTTACCTAGGGTGAGGGTAGCCTGAAATGTACCCAGAGCAGGTGCCATTGTAGAACCGTCTGCGGTGAGCGTTGTAGAAGTTGACGGTGGTTGCAAGCTGCTCCTAGGGAATCCCCAGAATGTCGAGGTGTCTTGTGCCGATGACTGTGACGTCCGCACCTGTGTCAGGAAGCATCTGGATACGGGAAGTAATGTCGCCGTATGACAGGTGAACACAGATGGGCTGAGGTGTCTTGCTGACAGGGGAAGAAGAGGATCCCACGCGACGACAGCGCTTGTTCTTCGCCGCCTGAGACTTGCAAGTAGTATTTTTCTTCTTCTGTGACTGACAGCATTTGTCATAGTGTCCAATGCGGCTACAGGAGCGGCACTGAACGTTGTTGGCAGGGCACTTCAGTGTCCTAGCCCAATGACCACGACGGCCACAGTTATTGCAGGTGCTGTCAGCGGCAGGGCATTCAGAACCATGCCGACGAGCACAATACTGGCAGGAATGACCTGGCGTCGAAGTCTGAAGTGATGCTGAAGATTGATGTGAAGATGAAGTCGGATGTGAGGCTGAAGTCCGGTGTGAAGCTGAAGTCGGATGTGAAGCTGAAGTCGGATGTGAGGCTGAAGTCCGGTGATGATGATGATGATAATGAAGTAAAGTGGCAAATGACTTTGCACTGGGAAAGGAGAGGAGAGAGAGAGAAGTAAAGCGTGGAAACGGGAAGAAGAGTGGGAGGGGTAGATAGCAGGTGGGCTGTCCACCTAGCGGAGACGAGTTGAAATGATTGGGTGGCAGCAGCGTGCAGCACAGGCCCGTCCGCTCAGGGAAGGAGGTTGAGGAGGGAGGGGGGAGGAGTTAAGCTAGCTAGATATTCATTATTGTAGTGAGTGTTAATTTTTATTTGTCCGGTGGTAGTGTTATTTGTTTATCTCTTTGTGTAGAGTGGTTCTTGTTCTGTAATGTCAGCATGGAAGCTCTTAGGCCACCAGCTGTGTATTTTAGTTGTTCCTTCTTCTTTTAACTTGGAGAATAATGGATCCTCCATCTCTTCAAGTTTGGTCCATACTCTCTGTGCTTGGCTGTGTGTACGTATGTTCAGTGGTTCGATATCGAATAATTCGTGAAGTTCTTGTATTTTGGTGGTGTATGGCGGAAGTTGCTTTGATGCTCTACGGATAGCTTTGTTTTGTACTGCTTGAAGTTTAAGTTGACTGGATTTGCTGATCGTGTTGAGTGGTATTGGTGGATATTCTAGGTGTGGGCGGATAAGTGCTTTGTATAGGTGTAGTTGAATTTTGGTGTCCATTTTGCTGAATCGTCTTAGTTTCGTGAGTTGTGATTGGGCAGTCTGTTTGCGTTGTTTTACGTGTTTTGCTATGCCTGTTCTTGTTATTGTGAGTCCCAGAATTTTACCTTGGTTGGAGTATTGTATAGGTACGTTGTTGACTGTGATTGGTGTAGGGTTTTTTCTGGCAATATGTATTATCATTAGTTTCTGTGTATTGGTTTTAATTTTCCATTTTTTTCATATTCGTTGATTTGCTCGATGGCGTGGGTTGTTATCCTTGCCATCATCTGTTTGCCCTTGCCTGGATATCGGATGATTTGTGTGACGTCATCAGCATAGGCTACATATTCTCCGTGTACAGGAGGTGGCATGTCCGCCGTATATATTGTGTAGAGTGTTGGCGAGAGGTTGCTTCCCTGTGGTACTCCGCTGTATAATTTGAAGCTTGGGCCTGTGTGGTTACCTATGATAATTTTGGCCTCTCTATTATCGAGGAAGTTGCAGAGAATGGAAGTAAAGTTGTTGGGAAGTTCTTGGGTGGTAATTTTGTATTTGAGTCCTAGGTGCCAGACCTTGTCGAATGCTTTAGCTACGTCCCTTAGTACTACGTTACATTGTTCGTTGTTGTGCATCGCGTTTGCTATGTTTTCGTAAATTAGGGCTAAGGCTGTATGGGTTCCTCTATGTTTTCTAAATCCATGCTGTCTGGGGTTGTATTTCTCCTCAAATTCGAGGTGTGTTCTCAGTCGGCGGTTAATTATTTTTTCTAGGATTTTTCCCGGTATTTCTAGGAGAGAGATTGGTCTGTAGTTTGCTACTTGGGTTGGGGATTTGCCTGGTTTTGATATAAGTCTGATGATTGCTGTTTTAAATTTTCTTGGGAAGTAGCCAGAGGCAAGTGCTGCATTAAAAATGTGACTGAGTTGGTGTATCATGTTGATTGGTAGATGCTGGAGTATGGGTTTGTTAATTTTACTGATGCCCGGGGCCTTATTTTTGAAACTGATTATTGTTTTCTGAATATCCTCTGCGGTGATTGGTTGAATCAGTGTGGAAAGATCGTCCAAAGCGTGTGTGTCTATGCTGGGACTTGGGTGCCAGATGTGGGTTGTGTGTGTCATGTGATTGGTTACTTGTTGCTCGGTATTCATACAGAAGTTCAGGTTGTCTTCTTGGCTTATTTGAAAAATTTTGCTCCAGTATTTTCTGAATTCAGGTTCTTGTTCTTTGGGTTCAGTTAATTTGATTTGGTTGCTATTTAAAATGTAGTTTGACTCGTTGCTTGAGATTCCCATTAGATTTTTAATTTTTCGCCAGAATTTTTTCGGGTCGTGGTAAGTTGCTTCTGTGTCTGTTATTAATTTCTCCCAGTTCTTCACGTATGCTTCTTTGGACATGTCTCTTAGTTGATCGTGTATGGTGTAATATTGTATTCTGTATTCTGGCGTCCATCCATGTTCTAGGATTAATTTGAATAAGTTACTAAACTGTGTCTGTAAAATTCTTGATTGATGTGTGTATTGGGGGTGTGGTAATGTGCGGTGAGTGGTCGTGGGTATGTGGTGTTCCATTGCTTGGATCACGTTTCCGTACCATGTCTCCAGTGTGCTGTCTATTTGGGAGGTGTGTTTGTTGTTTAGCCTGGTTATTTGGTGGTTGCTTAACTCATTTTGGAATTCCTCCCAGTTGGATCGGCTGTAGCTGTATCTCGTCCTGGCAGGGATCTGAATTGGCGACGTGGAGAGTGTGGCTACGATAGGGAGATGGTCACTGGTGGTTATTGGGCCGGGTTCCATTTGCAGGTTAAGATGGTGATGCTGGTTTGTTAATACTATGTCTGGATGTCCGATTTTACCTGCACTGATGTATGTGGGGAATTCCGGGCCGAGGTGAATTGCGTTGCCGTGACTCAGTAATGTGTTTAAAATCTTGCCCACGGCGTTGTTGTCCTGGTGTCCCAAGACGCGATGTCGAGCATTTAAATCACCCAAGAAATATCCTGGTATGTTTCTTCTCAGGAGTTTGAGCATGTCTGCTAATGGGAATATGGGTCTTCTTGGAGGGAGGTAACAGGTGCCGATTATAATAGGTCCTGTTGGGCAGTTAATTTCGATCGCCAGAAAGTTTTCCTGAAATGAGTCGTGTATCTTGTGTTGTATGTTTCGTTTGATGGCTATGGCTATTCCATCGTGTGGTGTGTCTTGGTTGTTTTTTTGGTATACTGTGTAGTTAAATAGTTTTATTTTTTCTGAGTTTTTCTTTCCATGCGAATTGATGAGAATAATATCTGGGTCTATGTTACGGTATGTGTTGTATAATTCGCTTGCTCTTTGTGGGATCCATGCTAAGACATTATGTTGGATTATTTTTAGCTTATTTATTATGAAGGCTGGTGTCTAGAGCTGGTTTGCGCCATTTTTGCTGACCGGTGCTCCCCTGACAGCCTCCTGTCCAGGCCCAAGCGGATCTTTTTAAATGTTGACTGATCAACTCTTTCTATTCTGTTGTGTTTTGTGAGGATTCTTCCCTTCTTCATTAGTGTTTCAATATGTGAGTCATCTAGGTTTTTGTCTGAGTATGTGTATTTGATCTTGCCTTGCCTTATTTCTGCCATTAATCTTTCTTTTGAAACTATGGGAGGAGCTGTAGTGGAGTAGAATCGGACACCAGTTTCATGCCCTAGATCTTTGTTCTCCGTAGCAGGTGGTACCTTAGTTCCTGTTTGTTTCTTTTTTGGGGTTTTGACTCTGGCGGCTTGTTCTATTATTGTGGTGGTTTCATCTTCGCTTGAGTCTTCCATTGATTCTTCATCGCTTGCTGGCTCGGGTTGTATGTCTGAGGTAGTCTGTTCTTGTGTTGATGGTTCATTAGTTGAAGGTTCGTGAGTTGTTGGTATTTGGATTTCAGTGCTCTCTGATTTGTAAATGAAGTTGAAGATTTCAGAGGAAGGCACATCATTTGGGAATTCCATATCTGGCAGGTTGTTGGCGGCGAACATGTCTCTTGCTGCTTTGGCGAAAGTTCCAGGTCTGGCTATATTCATTATGTGGGCGTGGATTATGGATGTCATTATTTTTACAGAAAGATTATTTCCAAGCTGAAGCACAATAGGTTGGTTTGCGGGGGGTGGTGTGGCGACTTTTTCGAGGATCTTTGTCGTTTCTCTGGTTAGTTTGGTTACAGCTGAGTATGTCTTGTTTTGCTGTTCCTGTGTCTTCTCCCTCTCCTTCTCCTTCTTTTGATTGACTATCGCTTTTCGTATGGGGCAGCGAGTGGCCAGTGTTCTGTGATCCCCTTCGCAGTTTAGGCATTTGGGGTTGTCTTTATTTTTGCACTCTCTGAAGGTGTGCCCCTTATTCCCGCATTCTGAGCAGTGCTTGGTGTCCTTGTTAGGGCAGTCTGTTGCCATGTGTGAATATTGGTAGCAATTCCAGCATGGAGTTATGGGGAAGAATTCCTCCTGCTTCACCTGGCTGCTGCTAACGTGGTAGTAGGAGAGACACAGTCCCTCCTGGATTGCTTTTTGGGCCATGGCTATTTCAGTGAACCGTATTTTCAGCATGGATGGCAGTCTGGGCAGCTTGACAACTTCCTCCACCTTGGCCCATTCATTTTTGTCTTCTATATCAGATGCCAATTCCTGTTCGCTAGATTCTTCAGTGATTGCTTTATCTAATCTTTTGATCACGATTGACTTCCTCGCTCGGAGTTGAGGAGGGATTGCAACTTCGAATTTCGCGGACTTCAGTTTCTTTGTGCTGTCGTTCGATAGGAGTTGGTCAACATCATTCTCAGTCAGGCACAAGGCGATGAAGGAGTCCTTGGTCGTGATAAGGTTGGAAATTTTGATCAGTAGTGTTGTAGTAAGGAGTCTTGCTAATTCATTTTTTCTTCCGTCAGTCACGCCCCCTTCATGGGAGCGTATCCGTATCCGGTGTGCCCTCATACTAGAGGGTGTGTGGTGGACATGCCACCCTTGCGTGATTTCAAACTTGAGACCTACCTATTCCAGGACAGAGTTTGTTACAAGAATTACAACACTCCCCACCGCCACTTGTTGGTCGAGTGGTCGTAGAGTGGTTCCCGCAACACTGTCCCGAAAGCCCCGTCAGGGGATCCTACTTCCCTAGTGTTACTGAATGCTCACTTATAGGCGTGAACTTGATGTGTACCTATTCGGGGGAGGGGTGGAGGATTAAGGATTTGCGACCCCCTTCCCAGGTGGAACACGCACGATCACGGTTTCCCAGGAAGGCTCGGCGGAGGGGTGGGTTCTGCTCCTACCCCCTTTCGTGTTCACAAACCCCAACAGTGGAGGTGAACAGTTACAGGGGGGACCCAAGGACGAATACACCTCTAGGGTGCAGGTCCCCAGGCCAGAGCGAAAAAAGAAGGAAGAACAAGGTAAAACAGCCAGAGGTGCAAGTAACACCAGTGGGATCGCGGCCCAAATCCGCTACAGAAAGCCGTTACAGATCACCCGATCAGGGCCGCCTCTGATCAGGAGTCACCCCTGATCAGTAGGGAAGCACAGAAAGGGCGTTGTCTGCAACGAGCTTACCGGTTGTGTGTAATGATGGTGGTGAGGTGGTCGATTTCGTTCAGGTCGTCAACGGTTGAAAAACAGGCTGGCAGGCTTTAGCAGAGAAGGTTCTAGAAAGAGGTCCGTTCACGGCGAAGGCTGGCTGGCGAGTGAGCAACCTCTCGAAAAGAAGAAAGAAAAATGCTAGTGACAGGGGGGGAAGGAGGTTCAGAGGAAGAATAAAGGGAGGATGGAAGTGAATTTTAGAAGGAGAGAACAGGTGCAGTGGCTAAACACCGCTTGCGTGAGGGGGTAGGCAAAATGCCCTGAGGGTGCAACAATCACAATCAGGACGAGGCAGAGGGAGGGCGGGAGCAGGTCCGGGCAAGCAAAGGGCCAACGCGGGTGCTCTGGTTGTCGTCTAGCTTAGGCAGTGTTGGCAAAGCGGAGGAAGAACCGCCCCGCTACGGCGGCGGTGCAAGCCGAGAAGCGCAGGTGGACGGACGCACAGGCCACACACGAACAAATTAACAGAGAAGGTGAAAACATGGAAATTTTGCTAGTCGTAGGGTTGTTTCGAGAAAGAAGAAGGTAAAGTCTTTGAGCTATGTCAAAGAGGAACAGAGCGAGTTGGAGGAAGGGTTTTGAATCTTTGAGCTTGAAATGTCAAAGTATTCATAGTAAGGAAGGATGAGCGTATCGAAGGAGAGTTTTTAGTAATAGCAGCAGACAGATTTGAGCTTTTTTGTCAAATTATGAACGGAGACGAGAATGAGATATAGGCTGAATGGTTTCAGTCTTGAGTTAGGTCGATTTTATTGAGAATTGGATGTCACAGACGTTGGGTATGTTTTGATTTGTTTCTGAGAGTTGTGGGTCTTACAGCTATGTCAGAGAGAAATGGAGAGAGTAGGAGGAAGAGTTTTGAATCTTTGAGCTTGAAATGTCAAAGTATTCGTAGTAAGGAAGGATGAGTGTATCGTAGGAGAGTTATTTAGTAATAGCAGGGGACAGATTTGAGCTTTGTCAAATTGTGAACGGAGATGAGAGTGAGATATAGGTTGTTTGGTTTCAGTCTTGAGTTAGGTCGATAATGTTGACAGTGGCTGGTATAGAGGTTGGGTATGTTTGATTTGGTTTTGGAGAGTTGTGGTGTTATGAGAGGCTTTGTCTGGCAGGGGTGGGGGAGTTTGTGTTTGGGGATTGGCGGGGGTGGAGGTTGTATGTTGAGTTGAGGTGAATTACTTTTTTGCTTCGGGGGGGTTGTTGTGTGAGTGTGTATGCGTTTGCGTGGAAATGTAGTAAGGGGAGAGGGGGAGGGTTAGGATAATTGATATAAGGTCAGGTATGGTTCGGTTGTCGGGAGGAGGGGGGAGGAGAGGAGAGGAGAGGGGAGTGTTAAGGAGAGTAAGAGGGCTTTGAGGTTGTTGAAGAATTTTAGCATGTGGAATGATTCTCAGTGATATGATTTAGTTAATGAATAGTTGTATTGAGTCATATGTTTTTTTTGTTTTTTTTGTGATAATGAAGGGCTTATAGAGTAATGTATATTAAGTTTTTCTTTTGGGGAGGATTGAAGTGTTTACTTAGTGACTGATAGCAGTTTTTTTTTTTTTTTTTTTTTGGAGGATTGTGAGTACGATTGGGTGGGTTAAGTTTTTCTTTTGGGAGGATTGAAGGTGTTGATTAGTGATTGGATGGAGAGTTAGCATTTTTTTTTTTTTTTATAGGAGGGATTGTGAGTAAGGTTGGGTGGGTTAAGTTTTTCTTTTGGGAGGATTGTAGGTTTTGTTAGTAGTTGGCAGAGTTGGGTTAATCATTGCATTCTTTCTTCCCTTTGGCTAGTAAAGGACTTCTGCAATTGCGGTAGGCTCTTGCAGGTATTGTGAGTTCTGGCCCCATTCTTGAGGGAGAGGGTTTGTGTACAGGTACATTGCACCCCTCCCCGACCTTACTGGCTAAAGGAGGCGTTCAATGTCGTCTGCAATTTGGTACCGTTTTTATTAGGTAACATTCTTGAGGGAGAGGGCTTGCGTACAGGCACTGTGGAACTCTCCCCGACCTTATTGGCTAAGGGAAACGTACATGTCATCCGAGTTAGTATGGGATGGGTAAGTTAGGTATTTGTTTTGGGAGGAGTGATAGGGTGTGGTTAGTTAATGGTAGAATGGTTATTTTTTATTTTGTGTGGGATTGCTAGTAACGGCTGGGTAAGTTAGGTTTTTATTTTGGGAGGAGTGATAGGGTGTGGTTAGTTAACGGTAGAATGGTTATTTTTTATTTTGTGTGGGATTGCTAGTAACGGCTGGGTATGTTAGGTTTTTATTTTGGGGGGATTGTTAGGGTCTTTTCTTTTCTTTTGTTTGGGGAGTTAGCAGGTTGATATGTTTTTTTTTTTTTTTTTTTTTTTTTTTTTTTGTCGGAGTGGTCTTGAGTCGAGGTATGGGTTTGGGAGAAGGGGGGATATGAACTCGTTAAGAGGGTTACGAGAGGTTAGGCTTGACTTAAATTTTTTTTTTTTTTTTTTTTTTTTTTAAAAGAAGTTATTAATACAAGGGAGGTGGGAGGGGAGTGTTTGGTCTGTTTAGTATGGAGGGATTTCTGTCTCTGAATCTGCGTGGGAGTATGATGTTGTCGAAATAATCCTCCCATTGAGGGTAATTAGTGAGGAGTGATTCTATTTGTTTGTCACCTAGTTGTCTCCAGTAGATGTTAAGTGGGGGGACGGAGCTGAGTTCATGTAGATGACTATTTCGGGTGAAGGATGACCAGTGTGTGTTATGGATGAATCTTAGTGCTTTGTTTTGAATGACTTGAAGTTTCTTGGCGCCTGATGGTGGTGCTAGCTGGAGTGTGTTAGGTGCATAAGTCAATAGTGGGCGTATGAGGGCTTTGAATAGGTGTGTTTTGGTTTTGATTGATGCGGTTCTGAATCTGTATATATTCCCGAGTGTTTTGTTTGCGATCAAAGCCTTCATATTGGTGTGTAGTGTCATGGTGAGGGTGTCGTTGAATGTGACTCCTAGGATTGTGTTTGTTCGTTTGACAGTTATAGGTGAAGGGTAGGCAATGTAGGGGTTTAGGTAAATGTGACGTGGTTGTCGTCTTTTGGTGCCGAAGTAGGTGATTTGTGCTTTGTTCGGGTTGGTTTGTATTCGCCATCGGAGTTCCCATTGTGTAACTTGTTCGAGTTCCCTGTGTGCTTTGTTCGTTAGGTGATCAAGAGTTCTGTGTCTGACTAGTTGGGTTACATCGTCGGCGTACTGTATTGTCAGAGAGTCGATGTGTAAGGGGTCGGGTAAGTCGTTTGTGTAAAGAATGTATAGTGTTGCGGACAGGACTGATCCTTGTGGGACTCCTGCTTGCAGTGTGAAGTGGTCAGAGTAGGCAGGTGTGAATTTTATCCTCATTTTTCTGTCTGTTAGGAAGTTACATAGTAATTGTTGTGATTTTTGAGGGAGGTTAAAATTGGTGCATATCTTATACTTTAATCCATCGTGCCAAACTGTGTCGAAGACTTTTTGTACGTCTTTTGTAATGAGTGCTGTCTTGTATGCACCTTTGTTCATGTGGAGGTAGTTTGTCATTATATTGAGTGCGTCTTGAGTTGAGTGGTGTGCTCTGAAGCCGAACTGCTTGTAGGACAGTAGTTGTTCATCTTGAAGGTGGTATCTGAGGCGGGTGTTGTATAGTCTTTCAAAAGTTTTGCCTAAGACTTCTAGTGTGCTGATCGGTCTGTAGTTTTGAGGATCTGTTGGGTTTTTGTTTGGTTTAGGTATCATGACGGCTGTGGCTGTCTTAAAGAGCTTTGGGAAGTATCCTGTAGCCAGTTGGGTGTTGTAGAGGTATGTAATGGCTGTGATTGTTTCTGGGGGCAGGTGCTTCAGGATTGCTTGACCAATATTGCTGTTACCTGGTGTTTTCTTTTTGGTTTTGTCCAGTGCTTGTGCGACTTCTGTTGGGGTGAAAGGAGCAGTGAGGGTGTGGTCCTGTGTGAGAGTGGAGGTATCTATAGTGTTGTCAGGAGTTGTTCTGTCGTGAAGTGTTTGCATGTGTGTGGTGATGTTGTTTATGTGGTTTAAGATGTACCTTTGTTGTGTGGGGGGGTGTGGGTGGAAAATGTGTTCCCAGTGTTGTTTTAGTGTTTGTGCTACCTCGGCTGGCTCATTGATTTTCCTACCATTTACTAGTAGGTGATCAAAGGGGAGTTTCGCAGTTCCTTTCAGCCTGGCGATCCTTTGCCAAAATTCTCGGGGGTTATGTGTTCTGTGTTCTTGGGCAGCCTCTACGAGTTTTGCCCAGTGAACCTCATGATCTTGACGGAGGCTATGGATGATGTGTGTTCTTAGTGTGGAGATGTCTGTGTAAACTGGTGCTAGGTTAAGTTTGTTTAGTTCGAATCGTGTCCTGTAGCAGTGAAGTAGGCGTTGAGTTCTTATGGAGGGTGTGAAGGAGTATTTTTTCTTGAACCGGTGTTTAGGAACGTGGGTATCTGCTATGGCGGTGATAGTGTTGAAAAGGTGTGTCCAGGTTTCCTCAATCATCCTAGTGGGTTGGTGTTCGAGGTTGAGAGTGTATTGTTGTTCAGAGAGTGTTTTCTGGAAGGCATCCCAATCTGCGTGTTGATACTGGTATTGAGGTGAGGTTGCTGGGAGGAGGATGGGATTGTTGGAGAGGTGAAGAGTGATGGGAATGTGGTCTGAGCCTGATAGGGGGCCGGGAGTGATGTAGTGTTGGAATTGGAGGGCAGGGGTGTTGGTGATGACGATGTCTGGAGTGCCTTTGCCGTGAGCAGCGTAGAATGTGGGGAAGAAAGGGCCAATGTGGTGAAGGTTTTTGTGAGTGACCAAAGCGTGTAGTTGTTGGCCATGGGGGTCGATGCGGTTGTGCTGGAATGCGGTGTGGTGTGCATTGAGGTCGGCCATTAGTATTACAGGTAGGTGTGAGTTGTTAAAGATGGAGTTTAGGTCTGTGAATGGGATACGCGAGTTAGGTCTTGAGTATGTTGTGCAGATGATAATCTGTCCGTGTTGAGTGTAGATTTTGGCGGCCATGAAGTGTTTGAAGGCAAAGTTGGTGATGAATTCGTGTTTCATGGAGGATCTGATGAGGATTGCAACGCCCTCGAATAGTTCGTGGGGTGATTGTCTGCTTGTGTAGCCGAAGTGCTTGATTTTGGTGTCTGTGCATATTGAGTTAAGGAGGAGGATGTCTGGGTTGTGTTCTTGTATGAGGAGAGAGATGGCATGTCTGTTTGAGTGATATGCTCTACAGTTGTATTGCATAATGGTGATCATGTTGTATAATTTGTTACTTATATGAGATTGAAATTCTGGGGTGCAGAGATGAGGTCTAACTTGTCGAGTGACTGTGAGCGAGGTCTGAGTGAGGTGTATGTAGGTGAGGGATGGGCGGTTACGTGACTGTGTGTGTCGGGGAGTCGGGAAGAGGAGTGGAGTGTGCTAGGTTCGTGTCGGGGTTGTTTCCTGTTTTCTTTGGGGTAGTGCCGAATAGATTTATTTTAATTATAGATTTAGTTGGATGTGTGTATTTTATAATTCTTTTGCAGTCAGGTGTGTAGGAAGAAAGGGGGGAGGTGTTTTTCCTCTTAGGTCTAGTGGTCTTGACCACCATTTCAGTGGGGGGATGGGCAGCCATTTTATTCTTGGGAGTCTGAGGTGTCAGGGGAAGATTGGGTTTGGTTCGGATTTTGGAGGTTCGGGAGTTCATCGTAGTCGTGTGGGAAAAGTCAGGTGTAGGCAAGGTCAAGGTGGAGGGGTCGGGAGGTTTACGACTGATTACTCCGGGGGGTGAGGTAACAGTAGGTTGGTGAGATAAGTCAGGTGTGGGCATGGCAGAAGTGGAGGGGCGGAGGGAGATTGCAGTGGCTTCTTTGGAGGGAGGGGGTGGCATGCTGGTCCGGTCGGGGATGGGGGCAGTGGGGAAGATGAGGTCGGGACCGGTTCTGAAGGAATCAGGAATGTGTATGGTAGGGAGGCCGTTCTCCCTCAAACCATCAATTGCCAGTTTCAGAAAAAGAGACCTGTTTCCGTTGCTTAGGGTATGTGCCAGAAGTATGATGGTGGTGATTTTTGCATCCATGTCGGAGGAGGGTGGGGGGGCGGTCACGTTGTTGGTCCAGCAAGTGCGGGTGGGGAGGGCCGAGGCAGTAGGGAGTGCGTGGTGGGGAGGTGGAGGTGGTGCTGTAGGAGGTGATCGGCGGGGAGGGAGTGGTGTTGTGCTATTGTCGAGTCTAATTTTGCACTTGTTGCTGATGGCAGCGTGAGGGCCTTTACAGTTGCAGCATTTTGTTACCGTGGCAGTGCAGTTTCGGTATGAGTGGCCTTGATTGGCACACTTTGAGCAAGTTATTGTATTACTGCAACGGTTGGTGTTGTGCCCGAATTGATAGCAATTAAAACATTGGTGTACCTGTATGTAATGTTGAAATTCAATGTCTCTTGAGGGGATGATATTGCTGCCGATTTTAATTCCGTATGATTTTAATTTGATGGCGTCAGTTTGAGTAGCCGTAGTGATTTTTAACATGGGGAGAGTTCCCATCCGGGCTGCATATGTCATTTGGGGGGTGTTTTGTGAGTTGAGTTCTGTCAATAGGTTAGGGTTGTCAAGGATCTGAGGAATGACTTTCCTACATATGAGGGTGCATTTTGCGCGGTATTCGGGTGAACTGAGGACCGTTAG
>NW_024717840.1:5000-12500 GCF_018991925.1 Homarus americanus
TTGGGTTTCCATGGTGGTCACCTCTCCTGCCTATACCGCCGTTGGGGGTCTTGTTGAAGCTCTGTAAGCATGTCTGACTGATGTGGGGCTCCACAACTGATTTTTCGTTCGGGGTTTACTCTCGTAGCCTTATACCTACCAAGGTTAATCTGCAAGGCAGCGGGGCATTGGTTGGTAGGCGCCAGGATGTATCCACATGCCAGTGGGCCTATGTGCTGCCCCTTTGGGGCTCACTGCTACTCCGAGATCCCCTGCTGGTCTAGCCTGTGCCCATGTGGCACCCAGTTATCGTGTGTTGCCACTAGGAGGCACAACAGGAGTCTTGGTGGTGAAGAGGCTTTATACTGGCAGGGGAAGACTTACAGGCATGCACGTTGCCTCCCTGTTTGCCACGAGGACTAGCCAGCGGCGGTATCTGAAAGCGAGAGGGAGCAAGCAGTGCTTGCATCTTAACACTAGCATAATGCTGCCACACTAGACGCATTACACCCACCCTGTGTAAAAACACACACTAGGTGGCATACTTAATAACTCGTATCATTGCATCATGGCTGGATGATCGTCATACTCGACTCCGAGTGACAGCAAAGTGGTAGTAGTAGCATGCATAGTAGAGTAACTTTGATTAAACATGATCATTAAGATTGGATGTTACATATAAGTTATTTAAATTACTGTTATATTTCCCCTCTCCTCTTCGAAACACATCGTCGTGATTATATTCTGCTAAGATGACCCAAGTACTACATGTAATTAATCAAAAATAATTTTGAAACCAAAATAACTTCAGTTTATTAAGCAGTGTGTCATCTCGTCAAACTCTTGGTGGGATGGAAGTGTTATCTGGCAACTTTAATGAGCGGTTGTGTTATGCCATTTGTCACAATAAAACTATTTCTATTCTGATGAAATACTGTTTATGAATTTAGGCCATTTCAAGGAAAAATTATGGTAATTGATGTTTCGGTACACACTCAGTGTTATGTTATAAGAATTTCACAAGGAATGAATCAAAGATAATTAGTGACAGAAAGATAAAATCCCAGCACGAGATAATGTAAGAACTAATTTTAAAATAAAAGGTATTACCGTCAGCAATACACCCTAGCATATCCGGAGAAGGGTATTTTACATATCAAGGGGTATTTTACAGTAAATATATAATTTTCGCCTAAAATATCCTTTTTACACCATACTATTTTTACAGTATAGACACTCCCCACATTCCCCAGACATACCAACATCACCCAGACACCCCCACGCAATGCCACGCATCCTTAAGACACACCCACACATCCCTTAGACACCCTCCGCACCCCCCCTCACCCCCCTCACACCCCCCTCACACCCCCCTCACCCCCCTCACACACCCCCCGCACCCCCCCTCACCCCCCTCACCCCCTCCTCTCACACGCACTAACCATCAACCACATCTAACACAAAAAGCAACAGGGTCCTTGATACTGTTTTGGCAATGAGCCCTCACTGGCACTACTGTAGTCGTGCCTACTGTATAGTGGCTTCAGCTCCTTACAGTACCGTAGTTATAGTCGTAGGGCACCATTCACCATCACAGCAATCCCTATACCGTCACTATCAGAACTATCACCATACCAAGTCACCACTACAATAGGGTGTGTCATAGGAGGGAAGATCAGCTAAAACTAATGGCCCATCACTTTTTTGGTAGAATTTAGTGTATATAAACAGAAAATAATTTCAGTTTCAATATTTTGCAACCTTTTGCTAGGTAAGTTTTAGCGTGAAATTTATCGAAAATCTAACGTACAGCTGCATTAGTGCATTACAATTAAATAGTGAACATTGCTTTCTGACTTCATTCTTTAACAACTCAACTAACAATATTTTTTTCTGTTTCAGATTCTGATGCATTTATAAGTTGATAATATTTGCGATGGCTGCTTGTGTCAGGACGAGGAACCAAAAATCCAGCCATCTCAGTCACTATCTTGGGTCTGGGAGAGAGCTCCTGAAGTCGGAGTTGCCTACATTGAGAGATGCTTTGAGATACGGTGTTTTAATCAGGCAAATCAGTGAAAAGAACCAAAGAACTTACACAAACAAAGACATTGCCAGTGATATGACCAAAGCTGTCTTGGCACAGTACACTCTGGCTAACGCTCAGTTCAAGCCTCCAGTCATAACAAGTCAGAAGAAGATTAGTGAGAGACTGCTAGCCAGTTGGGAAAAGGCAAGAGATATCTCTCTTGGGAGAGGAAAACTTGCAGTTAAGGACAGCTTTGCCAAGCAACTGGACCAGTTATTTGACATAATTACTTGCAAGTGCCCAATTGTTCTCTGTCCTGAGTTTGGATGCGATCGTGACTGTAAATCCGAGGCCCACATCTCCTGTATTTGCAAGCGTGAACTGAAGATTCCTGTGATCGAACTGGCATTTGTCAAAGCACAGAGAGAGAAGACTGGCAGTATAGGGGCTCTCATGATTTCTAGCCAAGATATTCCGGAGTCCAAGAGACAGGAGGCTGCCACAGAGAGACAGAAGAGGAGAAGAGTTGCCGAGGAAAAGAGACTTGAGAAGGCCCAGGGTGAGGTAAAAAAGGCCGATGATTGGAGTCAAGCTGATTCAGAGTTTAATGACTTCCCCATGGCTGATCCGAGTGCTGACCAGGAGAATGGTGACTTTGTCCCTAACCCAGAAAATAATGATCCCAAACCTTCCAGGCATAAGATTCGAAATAGGAAAGATATCCCGAGCATAGCTCTGGCCAGCATGCGACACCACACTGGTCTCAGAGAAACTGCAGAGATAGCAACAGCTGCCTGGACTGACGGTGGTTTGATAACACCTGATGATGTTCACCTGGTGATAGATCATAACAAAGTAAGGAGAGCTCAGGAGAAACTTGTCAGTAACCTAGAAGAGGAGTTTGATAAGGGGATAAGAGAAAATGGAATCAATTGTTTGTTCTTTGATGGGAGAAGGGATGACACTAAAGTGTTCATGAAAGTTGGAGATTCTGACAAGTTGTTCCCTGCCATGGTGAAGGAGGAACACTACTCCTGCTGCAGTGAACCAGGAGGGAAGTATTTGTGGCATTTCACTCCAGAGAAAGATGACATCAGGAAACCAGCTGAGATAGTGGCAGATAACATTGTGAACTGGCTCAGAGAGAGGAACGTAGACCAGACCCTGCAGGCCATTGGAGGGGACAGCACCAACACGAACACAGGGTGGCAAGGGGGGGTCATACAGTGGATAGAGCGGAAGATTGGGAGGAAGCTGGTCTGGATTGTTTGTGACCTCCACACCAACGAGTTGCCACTCAGACATCTGATCCAGGAGCTGGATGGCAAGACTCTTTCAAACAACAGATGGTCTGGTCCTCTTGGCAAGATGCTGGACTCTGCCACTGAGTTAGAAATAAATTCGAGCTTTGAAAAGATCACAGTTGGCCCTCCACTCGTTGAGCTTGCACATACTGTCATTGACGTCCTGAGTACTGACCAGTACTATGGTTACATGATTTGCAGTGCCATCAAAACTGGGGTCATGCCTGATAGACTTGCTTACCTGCAGATAGGTCCAGTCTCACATTCTAGGTGGCTCACAACGGCTCTCAGGTTCTGCAGAATTTGGGTCGCTCATCATAAACTGAAAGGGAACCAGCTTCACAACTTGAGACTTATTGTCCAATTCATCGTGAGTGTCTACTTGCCAAATTGGTTCAACACCAAGGTCAAGTCATCGTTCTCCGAAGGTCCGAGGCATGTTCTCTTCCAGCTTGAGCTCCTGAGGAGTCAGCCAAGGAAGGTTGTTCAAATTGTGGAGCAGACTGTGAGGAGATCTTCCTGGTATGCTCATCCCGAGGCAGTTCTGCAGACAATGCTCTGCAGTAAGGATGAGGAGGAGAGAAGAGTGGCAGTCAAAAAGATCTTGGATATGAGACTTATGAGAGGATCTGGGCATGACGAATCAGTTGGTGACGATTCCTTCAGGGTCAGGAAGACTCCTGAAGTCAATCTAGGTGCCAAGACCCTCACTGATCTCATAGATCTGGATAACATCCAGGCTGGCAGTGCCCCCTCTTACCTGCAGCCTCACCAATGTTCAAGTCAGAGCTTTCCTGGACAACCCCATGCATGTCCCTGCCTGGCCCTCGCACACCCAGAGTATAGAGCGTTGTGTACAGCAAGTGAGCGAGGCCAGCAGTCACGTGTACAGCCAGGAGAGGAGGGAAGGCTGCATCCGAGCGCAGGTGGTCAGCAGGGAGGTGATGAGTAGAAACAGAAGCAAGAAAGACATGTTCTCTATGGTGTGCAGCAACACCGGGTCGTAGTAGTAAAACCGGTTTTTGCATTTGATGATTTTGTTTTCTAAAGGAATATTAAATTTAATAAATGTGTCAAGATCATTCGTTTCACTATTCTGGATCATTTTCATCCTAATAAATTAACCTGATACATTTACTTTACTTTAAATAAGCTATTTAGTGGTGTTGGTAAAAGGGTGGGAATACTGAATTTTCATAAGTTTTCAAGTTAAAATCTACCTAGCAAAAAATGAAAACTTTTCAAATCTGAAGATATCACATGATTCTGCACGTAGAACTACATCATTAATACCATGGGCCAATTTTTCAAACTCAAAAAAAAAAAAATTCGCCTCCGTATGACACACCCTACCACTACAACAATCACCATAAAGTCATCGCCACTGCAATAATCACCATACCAAGCTACCACCACAGCTATCACTATAACGTCATTATCAGAGCTATCACCATATCAAGTCACCACTACAACAATCACCATACCAAGTCACTATTACAGCAATCATCATACTAAGTTATCACCACTACAGTAATCACTATACCAAATCATCACTACAGCTGTTACCATTCCAATCTATCCACATCTATCGCCATTCATCCATTATCCATCCGTCTTCATCACAATCATCCACATCTACACCTCCTTATCATCCAGGACCAAACCTCTAATTCATCCATGTCTATTGTCTACTTCCCCTGATATGTCATCCATCTACATTATCACCATCATCATCATCATCATCATCATATCATCGTCGTCGTCTATAGGGCATCTTCCTCCTAACTCCTCTCCCTTCCTCCTAACTCTCCTCCCTCCCTCCCTCCCTCCCTCCCTCCCTCCCTCCTCCTCCTCCTCCCCTCCTCCCTCCCTCCCTCCTCCCTCCCTCCTCCCTCCCTCCATCCTCCTCCCCTCCCTCCCCCCTCCCTCCCTCCCCATAGCTACTACAGTATTTGTTTTTCGCTCGCCTACGTAAAGTGAAAGAGATTTGAGGCTATTACTACCACCACACTTTCACACCTCCACTGTTACCACACCACCACCACCACCACACTACCATCACCCCACTGCTACCACTACCACACTACCATTACCACGTCACCTCTACCACACTACCGTCACCCCACTGCTACCACTACCACACTACCGTCACCACGTTACCTCTACCACACTACCTCCACCATCACACTACCACCACCATAACACTACAACCACCACCATCACACTACAACCAAGACCATCTCATTACAACCACCACCACTACCACCATCACAACCACCGTCACCTCCACCACCATCAATACAACTACAACCACCACCACCACCTTCGTTTGGGTGTTGGTCAGTGTTGATGTCTTTTTAGTTTATATGATACAAATTGATGTCATGCAGGAAAATAAAAATCACATGAGGAATGGGTGAAGTCCTGGGGGAAGCTGTGAAGTCCTGGGGGAGGCTGTGAAGTCCTGGGGGAGGCTGTGAAATCCTGGGGGAGGCTTTGAAATCCTGGGGGAGGCTGTGAAGTCCTGGGGGAGGCTGTGAAGTCCTGGGGAGGCTGTGAAGTCCTGGGAG
Organism: Homarus americanus; assembly: GCF_018991925.1. Taxonomy (NCBI): domain Eukaryota; kingdom Metazoa; phylum Arthropoda; class Malacostraca; order Decapoda; family Nephropidae; genus Homarus; species Homarus americanus. The sequence goes on from NW_024717840.1 coordinate 10,883, forward strand.
GCTGAATTCCTGGAGAAGGCTGTGAAGTCAGGCTGTGAACCTGGGGAGGCTGTGAAGTCCTGGGGGAGGCTGTAAAGTCCAGGGGGAGGCTGTGAGTCCAGGGGAGGCTGTGAAGTCCAGGGGAGGCTGTGAAGTCCAGGTGGAGGCTGTGAAGTCCCGGGAGGTCCCGGGGAGGTGTGAAGTCCCGGGGAGGCTGTGAAGTCCCGGGGAGGCTGTGAAGTCCTGGGGAGGCTGTGAAGTCCCGGGGAGGCTGTGGGAAGTCCTGGGTGAGGCTGTGAAGTCCCGGGGAGGCTGTGAAGTCCTGGGTGAGGCTGTGAAGTCCCGGGGGAGGCTGTGACCTGCGGAGGCTGTGAAGTCCTGGGTGAGGTTGTGAAGTCCCGGGTGAGGGTGTGTGAAGTCCTGTAGAGGCTGTGAAGTCCTGGGTGAGGTGTGAAGTCCCGTGGAGGCTGTGAAGTCCTGGGTGAGGTTGTGAAGTCCTGGAGGCTGTGATGTCCTGGGTGAGGTTGTGAAGTCCTGTGGAGGCTGTGAAGTCCTGGGTGAGGTTGTGGAAGTCCTGGGGAGGTTGTGAAGTCCTGTGGAGGCTGTGAAGTCCTGGGTGAGGTTGTGAAGTGCTGGGAGGCTGTGAAGTCCTGGGGAGGCTGTGAAGTCCTGTGGAGGCTGTGAAGTCCTGTGGAGGCTGTGAAGTCCCCTGGGAGGCTGAAGTCCTGTGGAGGCTGTGAAGTCCTGGGGAGGTTGTGAAGTCCTGGGTGAGGTTGTGAAGTCCTGGGGAGGCTGTGAAGTCCTGTGGAGGCTGTGAAGTCCTGTGGAGGCTGTGAAGTCCTGGATGAGGTTGTGAAGTCCTGGGGAGGCTGTGAAGTCCTGTGGAGGCTGTGAAGTCCTGGGTGTGGTTGTGAAGTCCTGGGGAGGTTGTGAAGTCCTGGGTGAGGTTGTGAAGTCCTGGGGAGGCTGTGAAGTCCTGTGGAGGCTGTGAAGTCCTGGGTGTGGTTGTGGAGTCCTGTGGAGGCTGTGAAGTCCTGGGTGTGGTTGTGGAGTCCTTTGGAGGCTGTGAAGTCCTGGGTGAGGTTGTGAAGTCCTGGGGAGGCTGTGAAGTCCTGTGGAGGCTGTGAAGTCCTGGGTGTGGTTGTGGAGTCCTGGGGAAGGGGTTCACATCCTGAAGGGGATTATGAAGTTCCGAGATGACAAAGTAAAGGGGAGAATGACACCAACTCAATAATGATTTTGCAATGACGTATCGAGTTACTGTGTCACTGAAAGTAAGAGGTACAGTCTTACCCAATACCACCGTCTTACCTCTTGACTCATGTTTTTATCGGATCCTAAGTTAATTACTTCATTGTTAAGATGTGTGAGAGAGGGGATTAAACACCAGGAAAATGTTATAAAGAAAACTACTCGCTGGGGAACTAAGCTATCTTGAGGTTTTTTATTTCTTATTTCTCCTGTGTCCTCTTGTTTTCATTCAATTATGATACAATCTATTTATTGATTTTTTTTCTAATTGATTAATGATAAGTTTTTACCCAACCTGACTCTGTTTGATTATAGGAGCACATACTTAACACCTCAATTTATCAATACATCACATAAACATTCTAACCCCAGATGTACATATCCTTGT
>NW_024717840.1:17500-20492 GCF_018991925.1 Homarus americanus
AGTCAGACTGAGGCTGCCTTGCCATATGGCAGCCTCGGGGCAATGTTGCCACATAACGTGCAGTGTTGCCACGTGATGATATATATATAAATGCTACTCGGCACAGTACCTTATGTACAGGGTTGCTACTCGGCACAGTAGCTTATATACATAACCTACATCTCCCTCCCCCCTCACGCTCATAGTCTTTGTCTTGAGCGGACTTCTTAGTCCTAAGTCGCTCCGAGCGTCGAGGTGCACTGTGGGGCGGATCCTCGTGAGGTGTAGGTGACTCGTCCTCGGTCAGGGGGCCAGCAGCAGGGGGTGGGACTGGCCGGAGGAAGCGGTGGTTCCTCCACCAGACACGGCCGCTCGACATCCTGACCTTGTAGTCCCGCGACCGACCGACGCCCATCACTATGCCCACCTTGTCCCAACGTGTCGTCGTCGGGTCCTGGACGCGGACAAGGGCACCAATCTCCACTGGCTGAAGAGGGCGGGCACGGTCGTCATACCGAGCCTTGGCGTCCTGGGCACGTGAAGCGGCGCGGCAGTCGCAGCTCTCGGCTCTGGTCTGCCAGTCCTTCGCAAAGGCCTTGACGTGTGCAGGAACTCAAGAGCGGAGAGGGTAACCATACAGGATCTGGGCAGGGGAGCGTCCTGTGTGGGTGGGAGTGGACGCGGGTTCTGGGCAGCTCTGTGTGGCAGTGCCAGGCGCGTCGCTCGTTAACTCACGCACCCTGCTGGCGGTGTACCGAGCAGCTGGGATCTGCTCAGGAAAGTCTCTGGGCACCACGCCTAACTCCTTGCAGTGCTCCCACGACAACAAGGGTGTAGCGAGAGTAGGCCGCACGTCAATCCATCCGTGACACGACCTGTCGCCGTAGGTGATCTCTGCTTGAAAGGAGCCCACAGCGTCCGGCATCTGGGAACCGTCCGCATTGTAGTACAGCAGCTGCGGCGGTGGTCCCAGGTCGCGTTTGGTGAGGCCCAGTTTCTGGTGGTGCTTCAACCCAATCACCGTAGTATCGGCGCCGGTGTCCGGTATCACCTCGATGTGACCCGACACATCACTGTGTGTGACGGCGAAGCGGATAGTAGGGGAAGGGGTAGCCCTGGGGCGTGTGGTCGATTCCACCCTCCTGATGTGACTCCGCTGCTGCTTGGGGCTGCGTGGGCCATCTGGAGGGGGCTGCGTGCGAACCACCCCGAGGGAAGTGCGCTGCTGTCCTCCTCGTCTCGGGCTTTTGGGCTTGGGTTGGCGGCAGCACTTGTCGTAGTGTCCATAGCGACCACAGGCCTGACACTTGCGGCCTCATGCAGGGCACCTGTCTGTGTTAGACCAGTGGCCCTTACGGTCACATCCACGACACAGTGCGTCGGCGGCCGGGCTGCTTTCCACAGCTGCCACAGGAAGCACTAGGCGGAGGCGTGGAAGAACGTGTGGCAGCCTTCGCGTTGTTGGCCGCCTTCTTATCCTTCTTGTATTGTGAGATAGCTCTCAAAGCGGGTGGGGCCCGTAAGGCAGAGGTGGCGGACTTGGTGGCCTCGTATGACCGACATTCAGTCACTACCACCTGGAGTGTGGAGGAAGCGTCCAGGGGGATGAGTCGCTGCATCAACTCTTCGTGCCTGACACCTGCCAAGATCCCGTGCTTGATCCAGGCTTCCTCACATTCCCGGCTGTGCGCCTTGCAGACGTCGATCTCCTCTGACAAACTCTTCAAACGTACAAAAAAGTCGTCAAAGGATTCGTTCTCCGCCTGCTTGCAGCTGGTGAAGGCACGGCGACGCAAAGCCTCGTTGTTCCGACCCTTAACATGCTCCTGTAAAAGGTCGAGCACATCCGTCACTGAAGAGGTAGAATCGGGAGGCACTGCAACGTGTGCTCCAAAACTCTCTGGGTCTCCAGCGACAAACACATCCGCAGTTGGATGAGCTGTTTGTTTGGAGGCATGCTGTCAAGGTCCACCATCGTGGAGTAATCTGTCCAACGCCGCCTCCACTCACGAAAAAGCTGAAACGTGACGTCTGGTGAGAGGGCGGGTGGGGGTTGAACAGATGCCTTGGGAGCTGTTGGGGTAGCAAGAGTGCCTGCAGGACGCTGGTGTGGTGGAGGAGGGAGGGTAATGGCGCCTATATGCGCGCTACCTGCGAGTGAGGGAGGGTGGGTTAGCGACAGGGTCGCCAATAGTGCCTCAAAACGCAACTTTTCCTCCTCTCTTTGTGTCTCCTCCCTCTGAAGTTCCATCTCTCTGCGTCTCTCGTCCCGGTCCTCCATCCACCTCAGAATTGTTGCAATGTCCGTCACTGGAGGTGGAGGATGAGAGTCTGCGCCCGTTGGAGGAGAAGGTGGTGGGGAGTCGTGTCTCCCATCTTGACGTTGTCCCTTCTTACCTCCCATCTTAGTGTGTGCGTGGACTGCGCTGTTTAGTATGTAAAGTAGCGCCTCAACAGCTCGAACCACATGTATATGACATAAACAGCGCAGAAATACGCATATAGTCCACTGTTCTGTCCGTGAGTGAGTGCGTGCGTGCGTGCGTGTGTGTGTGTCTGAGACAGCAGATGCACTTCGTGGTGGCCTTAATGCCGGTGGCTGGAGACGCGGCGGGAGTGAGACAGGCAGTATCACCCGGGATGTCACACGAGAAGGGTGTACGCCTGCGTGCTCCGTGGGTACCACAAAAAAACAGGCCAATGCTCAACTCTCAGCTCTAGACACACACTAATACATTGACACTAACACTGCCACCGTCACTAAAACGCACTGTGACGGAGCAACACTGCACATCGCGGCGAAACACAGCGCAACACAACACAACACACTATGAGTCGACGCTCATGACGCGCATCACCGGCAGACGTAACTGTCTCGGCATAGTTCACACACTTTGTAAGTCCACAGATCCTAGGCACTGCGCCATGGTGGTTACTAGTATTCCCTGAAGGATGCAGTGATGGGTAGGGAAACACTGAGTAACACTGAGTCCGTTTATTATGGATGAGAGAA